>NW_009260478.1:568173-589192 GCF_000687185.1 Egretta garzetta | reverse complement strand
CCTAGAACGGAGCCCGGGGGGCCCCCGCTTGTGGCTGGCCGCCAACTGGATTTAGTTCCATTCACCACCACTCTCTGGGCTCGGCCACCCAGCCAGTCCCATAGACTTGTGGATATCCAGGTGGCATAGCAGGTCAAAGACTGCTTCCTCCTGGATTATGGGGGGTTCATTCCACTCATTATCCCCATCTTCCAGCTCGGGAGGCTGGGTACCCTGGGAGATCATTGAGTCCAACCTTTAACCTAACCCTGCCATCCCACCACTAAACCATGTCCCTAACCATGTTGAGACTGCTTCTGAAGTGAGAAACTTCTGTGAGCTTTGTTATTTACTGTATAGCCATAGTCATAACTTCATCAACAAAACAATATCCTCTCGGACAACCCAAAGTTGTTTGTGAGAATTTTGCTACTCTGACAGCCTACTCTGACATAGTTAGAGCAAAGGCATACCTGCCCTGTGGGTCCTTTTTCCCTGTGCTTCCTGTGATAGTAAACAGTAAGTTATTTTTTGCCTTGTGCTGCTTTTGTGCTGAAACTTGCCAGGCCCTGTGCAACCACAATGATTAAGACCCCTCATGGGTACCTGGTGTCCCTGGGAACTAAACAAGGCTCTGGGGAAGGGTTACAGGGCTGATGAAATCTATGAGGGTCACCATCCACATGTAGGGCAAGATTTGTGTCATAATGTTTAAAGGTGAATGGATTCTTAGCATAACTTCCACAAAAAAGAATCATTATCTATGAACCAAATAACAGTAAGCTTGGGCAGCTGTCCCAGAAGCAAGTTTTCCAGGTTGCTGACATTACTGCCAGCTGGTATGCTGAACACACTTCTAATGTGTGGCTAAACAATTTCCAAATATCTTTTCAAGAGGCAGATTGCCCTTCTGTATAGGCTACAAAACATACCTCCAACATCTGCACCATACATCACAGGAACATCTTGGTATCAGGCCTGGGCTCTGTAATAATTTGTATATGAATACCCATAATTTTATACCTGCACCATTTTAGCATGGTTCCTTAACGTATCAGAGGCTTCCAGGGCAAAAGATGTAGCTTCATAATCACCTTCCCAAAGCAAAATTAGACATGTTTGTTCTGGTCTGTCTTTATTTCAGTGTTGATTGTGTCAACATGTTGGCAGTTTATCAGCATGGTGTGCAGCTATCATATGTTGCTGTTATAATTTCATTGTTATTTCTGCTGGCTGAAACACAGCACAATAAAGGAACCACAAAGTCCACAACAAGCTGGTCCTCTACAAGATCTGTGTAAAGGTAAAGTGATTGAAATCCTCCTGTGATGCCTGTCACAAAGGGAAATTTCTTAGCAGCAAGACTCAGAGAAAGCCCTAAAATATGGATCAGATCCCAAGTGGTATAAGCAGTATAAGGTTTTACATCCATTTTGAGCTTTATTTTCCTTGTGATTGGGTCATGGACCTGGCCCACTGCTCAAAGGTCAATAGCTGAAGCTCTGTTGTGACGATTAAGAAAATGGTTCATACATTCCATCAACATGGAGAGGGATGGATAATAGCCTTTCCACAAAGTACACTGCTGTGTTTTGCCCTCCAGCACTATTTCAAGGATGGCATCTTTTCTGATGCTACTCCAGTCCTACCTCCCACTTCTGGAGACCTCCAGGGGCCTCACCAGCTGTGCAGTAAAGTTTGAGCTGGTCTTTTGTGGGCAGATTCTGGAACTGGCATTGCTGAGTAGCATGATGTAGAAAACCTCATTCACCATACTTTTTCCTCGCCTCTCAGTTGCCAGGCACTAGATGCCCTGAGCTTAGAAGGCTTCTCTCCAGCTGTTGAACTTCTGGGGCCAGCCACACCATTTCAGTAGCAGCTGTTTTCTTCCTTCCATTCCATTCTACAGCAATGATCATCTCAATTTTGTAAATTCAGTCCATATCAGGACTGACTTTTCGAAGCGTAAAAGTTCCTTCAACTGTTTCATAATAGACCATAGTCTACAAAGTGATACATGGGTACCTGTCCCCTTCTCACTTCAGCCACTATAAAAATTTCATCTGTGGACATCTGCTCATAATTTTTCTCATAATCCCTCTGTGTTCCAGACACCCAGATGTGGTCTCCCTTTTTGAGCAGAGATGCAGATGCTTTAATTTTAAATACATCTCCATACAGTTTTCCAAATGCTTGCAGAGCTTAACAGGTTAATGTCCACAGGTGTGGCTCTGGTAGTTCTGTGGAAGACGTGGTCATAGCTTTTTATAAACTCCAACAACACATAAATGTTATGTGCTGTTGCACTGTTTTCAGCTGGGATAGGGTTATTTTTCATAGTAGCTTGCATGGTGGTACGTTTTGGATTTGTGACCAGTGTTGAAAAACACCCATGTTTTAGCTGTTGCTGAGCAGCGCTTACACAGAGTCAAGACCCTTGTGCTTCTCACCCCACCCCACCAGTGAGTTGGCTGGGGGTACACAAGAAGCTGGGAGGGGACACAGCTGGCCAAAGGGATATCCCAAACCATAAAAAGAAGGAAGGTGGGACATTTGGAGTTATGGTGTTTGTCTTCCCAAGTGTTATGCATGATGGAGCCCTACTTCTCTGGACATGGCTGAACATCTGCCTGCTGATAGGAAGTACTGAATTAATTCATTGTTTTGCTTTGCTTCTGTGTGTGGCTTTTGCTCTACCTATTAAACTGCCTTTACTTCAACTCATGAGTTTTCTCACTTTTACCCTTCTGATTCTCTCTCCCATCACACTGTAGAGGAATGAGTGAGCGTCTGTGTGGTGCCCATCTGGGTTAAACCATAACAGCTGTAAAATAGTTCCACATCTTAGTTCTAAGCATATTGTTTAAATGTTCTGTGACAGAAGTTTTAGCTTCATTACTAGCAACAAAATGGTGAACATTGCACTGCTTTAACAGTTTTTATAAAGTACGGTCACTCTGTAATATCAAAGACTTTGTCCCCCTGCTAAAACTTGCTTTAAATGCACAAACTGTTTCAGAATCTGTTTTACTTTTTAGACCAATGTCCCAGGAATGCTTGAATAACATGGCTATCACCTTTAAGATGTACTTAATGCTGTCATTGTATTTGGAGAGCTGTTGCGCTTCGGCCAATTCCGCCTGTTCTTGTGCATCCATGTTCACCATGATCACCTTGTTTCTTTTAAAATGCATTCTTACAGCCTTGTGTAAGATGTAAGCATCCTGAATTGCAAGCCAGGTTGACACTTGGCTTCAGATCAGCAGCTTGCCTTTTATCAGCTTCAAAAGGGGATTCATGACCCTAAAGTTTCCCACCTTTATATTTTAGTTATTTTTTTTTTGTCTGATGTGTAATCACCATCCCCTTACTCCAGCTACTTTTCAGTATTATGTACAATACCTATTTGCTATCATTTCCATTGAAAAAAAATATGGTCTTTTTCTTTTTATCAGTCTTCCTTGTTCACGTTTTATGTCAACAGCCAACTGTAAACTTCATAATAAAATCTGAATTTATCCAAAATTCAGAGGCAGTTGAATCCAAAATATGGGGGTTGCATTAAAGTTCTAAGAAAATTTATGATATGAAAAATAAAATTTGAATATTGTTCTTAAGTAAATTCTAGAGAGATTTACCACTGGGAAAAACAAAGTTATTTAGAGACAAATTCTGAAGAGATATACCTTTCTGTAGTCAGGAATGTAATAATTATGTTCTCATCAAAGATTATTGGAAGGGACCTACAACGATCTTCTAATCCAACTGACCGACCAGTTCAGGACTGACCAAAAGTCAAAGCATGTTATGAAGGGCCCAAATGCCTCTTTAACACTGATAGGCTTTGGGACATCAAACACCTCTCTAGGAAGCCTGTCCCAGTGTTTGACCACCCTCACGGTAAAAAAATGTTTCCTAATGTCCAGTCTAAACTTCCCTTGGTGCAGCTTTGAACCATTCCCATGAATCCTATCACTGGATACCAGGGAGAAGAAGAGATCAGAACCTCAGTCTCCACTTCCCCTCCCCAAGAAGCTGTAGAGAGAATCTGAGGTCTCTACTCAGCCTACTTTTCTCCAAACTAGACAAACTCACAGCCCTTAGCCACTGTCCATAGGATATTTCTTCCAGCCTTTAACCAGCTTTTTTGCTCTTCTCTGAACACATTCAAGGACCTTCTCATCCTTCTCAAATTGTGGGGCCCAGTACTGCACACAATACTCCAGGTGAGGCCACACCAATGCTAAATACAGTAGGTGAATGAACTTTTGACCAGCTGTTTATATTGCGTTTAACGCACCCCGGGTTGCAGTTTGTCTTCTTGGCTGCCAGGGCAAACTGCTGACTCATATTGAGCCTGATGTGTTGTTTAGGTTTGTATTTCAAAATGTTTAACAAAAAATGGAGTAAAATAACATCTGATCAAATAAAAAGAAAAATTATTTAGCTTAATAATAATGAAGACTGTAATAATATAAATGCAAAATGATTTTCTGCATCATTCTGGTGTATGAGTGGGTATGTGTGTGTGTGTGCATACTTTTATTTATACAACATACACATATAGATATGTGTATCTATGTTTTTACACACACACATTGTGAATGTGTGTTTGTATGAATGTATATGTATGTCTGCACACATAGCTGTACGTCTTCTGTTACTCATTTGCAGCAACAGCCTATGAATGTTGAATAATCTCTTGGGAAGTAAAATAATACGGTTTTGCTATATATGAATTAATATTTTTATGTGTTCATACTGCAGAGTTAATAGGGAAAGCACTGGCAAATATTCAAGAACTGATAGTTTAACATTTGCATGGAATTCCTTCTATAAATGTACAAGAAATGCTTAAGATAAAACTCTCGTGAATAGTAAATAACTCTGTAAGATGCCTGGTTAACTAAGTAGAAGGATCAAATAACATGATATTGAAAATGCTTTCAGAAAATTTGACTTATTTTTGTAAAAAAAAGTTGAAAAAAAACCTGCTCTTAAGATTGGTTGGTGGTTGCAAGATCAGAAAGTATAATATTTCATGCATACCACATTTAGCTTTCAATGACAATGCAAGTTCGTAATCTGTATTCAGATAAGTATACTTTCTCCCTTTCTCCTTCTTTGGCATGTTAATCAGTTTCCACAAAATAGAAATGTGGTCAGAAACTCAAATTTGAGGTCTCACACAGGTTCACTTCACCTTCAACAGAAAACTCTGAACACAGAAGAAATTTGTATATGGCTAGAAGTTTAAAATAAATTCTGAGATTAGATATGTTATGTCCTTCCAAACAAATAAGAGAGATTTAAAGTCTTGTAAAAAGATAAAAAAATTGAACAAATTATACAGCCTGAAATCTAAACTGTTAAGTGGTTACATCAGATCATAACATAATTTTATGTTTTTTATTTATAGATGATGCCCAAGTATTTTCATTTTCTAATTAACACACAACACATATTTGCTGATGACATAGTAGAAATAGCCAGACTCCAGAGAGGACTTAGAGAAGACGCAATGACTCTAAAGGGCATGTCACACTAGCATGCTGCAGTGACTGTGGACAGTGTGCTTGACTTGGCTGTCCTTATCCACTAGTCTTAAGAGCTTGGCAGGGATAAGTGGCCCTGAACTGAGGAGAATGATGCATTAATCATAGTCTCAGTGGCTGAACAAGGCACTGCTGACTTGCCATCTTGCTTGTGACTATGCTGGAAAAATCTGCAACATGCAGTTACGTATCAGAAAAAGTATGTCACAACATCAAAAAAATTTCAATGGTAGTGGGCATAGGCAGTAATGTAGGAAATTTTATGAATATTTTTTTCAAAAGAAAAGAGACAGCAGACTGGAAAATTGCAGTAATTTCATTTTTAGAACACCTATTTATCTTACTACTTTTCATCAGTAAGTAAAAGAATTTTAGAAATGGACAGTTCAGTGATAAACTATTTAAGATCGTTGCATGTTATTAGAGTGCTCTACTTCCAGAAGACATGTTATTCACTAATAGACTTAGGTGACTGATGTAGAAGGGATTCTGAGAGCAATCTCATTAGTTCTACTGGGAATAACATATAAATTTATCACTTGTTCTTATTGACAGAAAGCTACAAAGCATAAGGAAAATTATCTGTGAGGAGACTTCACTTGGCTTCAGCAGTAATAGCTACAAGATGAATGAATTTTCATCACTTTGGGTTCTTCTCATTACAATTTGAAAAGTGAATTAAAACAAAACAAAATCCATGTCTGTGAGCCAGTGTCCCTAACTTTAGGCATCCTTCTTGTGTCTAGAAGGTTAGATGCCTGCAGCAATACTTTATTCTCTGTATAACCGGCAAAGACAGGGTAGCAGGGAAATTCTCTCAAACTAAGCTGGGTGTAGCCCTTGACAGATATCTGTTGCACTTCACAGGCTGAACAGGAACCACAAACTATGCAGTAGTAAGTAAAATAGGGCAAGGATTCATTCCTGTCCAAGAGGCCAAGAGAAACAAGCTGTCATTGGTTTTGCCTATTTCCCCCTAGAGGAAGCTGTCTTTACAAGTGCTATGGCATTTGGCATCTTCTCTGGTCTGGTAGTGTTCCTGTGCCCCCAGCCAATATTTTTTGCATTTTTGTTTTTTTTTCAGTCAGTGTTTAAATCAGCTGGAGTGGATTTGACCTCCTAAATTTAAAAGTGAAATCCCTTGCTATTTGTCTTGTTCTTAAACGGCTTCTGAATTGATCCCTGTTCTTAAAGATATAACTCTGAAAATTTCAAGTATTTGTGAATATAGATTTTAAATGAAGCTGTGCCATATATTTAAATTCTATTTTGTTTTCCTTTGTTGAGCTTTGCTTATGGCAAACTGCAGAATTTTATTTAATGGCAAAATAACCTAATAATCCATTTGGGGAATGAACATGGCTTAGGATAGTCTATGACACTGATCTCAATGTCCCTTAGAAGAGATATTGAACAGCTGCATAATCACAATTGGAGGGGCCTACCACACATGCACTATTTGCTGGAATTGGTTTAGAGCTTGTAGAACTACTCAAACACCCATACATGCACACACATCAAGTTTAATGTACATGTGTGCGTGAGCAGGTCTTCTGCAGTGCCTTATATCAATATAGATTGCTTCACCAGTGAAGAACATCTGTTCTGCTGGAGGTGACAAGGGAAAGAAGGAGTATGCCATGTCCAGTACTTTCTTTTGTTTTGAATTTTTTAGGAATCTTTCCCCCCCCAGAAGAAAACTCAGTATTCAAGAGTCCCTGAACTCTCCAGAACAGCATGAGTAACTAATTCACTTACACAGCTGGTAAAAATTTCTTTTGGGGTCTAGGAAGGTATACTGCAATTTCTGTCCTTTGTGTTTAGTAATCATGAAAAATCTATATTGTTGCTTGAACGGAAGGCTTAAAAAAGTTAATTTATTTTTCTCTGCATTGCCTATGGACACCAAAAACCCTAAATGCCAAAGAAAAGTCTTTATAGTTCAAGTTCTTTGTATGTTACATGTTTTAAAAACCTTAATGTTTTGTTTGGTGTGCCATCCTAAAGAGTCGAGGAATGGAATTAATATACTGTCAACTTAGAGGTCAGCATATAACTATTCAGAGAAATTTGAACTTCCCCTTCAGATATTATGTTGTTTAATATATCAGCAAAATAATGCCATGAGGAAAACCCTTCTTCTCAAAGCTATTTAAATGTTTGTTCATGCTTCAGTGACACAAGAAATCTATTTAAATGTAAATAATGAAATGCTAGAGGGCATGACTCTTGGCTTTAAACACACACAAATAAATACAATAAAATTTTGAATGCCTGTCTTCCGTCTGAGATAAAAATTGTGCTAAACCATCTTACATTATGTACTTACTTATACTGTCTGATATAGATACACGGATATATGTATTTATTTATACAAATGCAAACCCACATATATTTCATATATCTCTTTGGTAGTGGTGGTTTTGGGGGGTTGTTTGGATTGTTTTTTTTTTAAATAAATACTTCTACATAGTCTCCATCCAAAATTCCTCAAGAATTAATTTAATTGGTGTCAATATTAAACTGCACCAAAATCAGTAAGATTTCATTTTGCTAAATGCTTATTTTTCATAGTGAACTTGTATCAGGGAATTAGAGCAGTTATGTTTCCAGGTAAGGTCAAACTCTTGTAAGGCCTTTAAACAGCAAAAAGAGAGTAAGGGTTAAATTCCCAAGCACTCAAGAAGGACATTTTCTGATATTGCCTCTCTTATAAATAAATAAATTCTCCTGTTGCCCCATAATGAACTCTTACAAGCATCAGTGACTAGAGCATTAATTACATTAACTCTTGTAGGCATTCAAACTCAAAGCTTTATTCCCTCATCTGGGACTGTCAGGAAGAATATTAGAGTCAGTTTGTTAAACGTTCCATTTAGGCCTGTCTCTGCCATCTTCTCTCTATTCAGCCAATTCTGTTCTTACCCAGTAATCTTTCTGAATTGGAGACAGGCCAGCAAAGACATTATTCATCACCATCTTTTAAAGTACCAGAGTAACTGCAGTGCAAGGACAGATCATTATTTCATATTTCACCAGTGAAGTGACCAAGATTTTTTTCCTTATTGTCAATATTCAGGATCAGGCCTAAAAATAAGGGGGAATAGTTTGTGAGGGAAGAATACATAATGGTCTAGGAGAGATTGTAGATAAGGAGGTAAGCAGGGGGAAAGAGATGATTAGAAGGACCTGATAAAAAGCTAGAGAATTAGTTAGAAAAAGATGAAAGAATGGTTGACAGACTTGATGTAGGTAATGAGGAAGACAACTCTGATGGCAGTGATGTAAAATAGGCAAGAGATAAAGGAAAGTTTAACAGGGAGAAAAAAAATATCTTGAAAAGGAATTTAAATGAAGGTTTCCTGAAAGTAAATAATTCATGTCCGTAAATGTGATGTGAAAGACTATGCTTTTATTCCTAAATAAGACAGCCAAGCACTGACTCCTTGTTTGAGATCAAGTGCCACCAACTGGCTCATACGCACACTGCTTAAGGCTAGTCCACTTTGCATCAGATTTCTCTCAGAGAGAGATTTTTGGACAGGTTCAAAATGAAGCCACTTAAGCAGCATGGGCAATTAAGTCTGCACTGTTCAGTCTTACTCTATTGTTTAACAAGACAGACTTCCCCAAAAGATGTGGAAGGAAAATAAAACATGCTACAGAAGAAAAGTAAAACAAGAAAAAAATAAAACTGAAGCAGTAAAATGGAAAGCCAAATCAACAACAATAAAGTTCAAAGGAAGCAGATGAAGGCTGTCTAAAATACTTTAGAAGTACACTGGGAAGTTTGCTGCCATATGGTGAAACATGTACATTTGTCTCTGTTCTGACATTTGAATGTAAATTGGTAAAGGATGAAGCAGAATTTCAGCCAGTTTAGATTATGGTATGGTATCTCTCCACGATATCTGACTGTCAGCTGACACAGCTTTACTCTGTTGTCTGCCACCTCTTATCAAACTGAGGAAGAATGGGATACTCCATTTTCTTCAGGATGTCTGTCTCCCACTGATGCATTTTCTTCTGGTGATGCATTTAGCCCATGTAGCTCCATTTGTAGCTGTAATCTGTAATGGATAATTGAAGACCTAAAAAAGCAACACACCTCAACATCAGCCTTTCTATGAGCTAAGATCACTGATACCCTAAAAAGCTATGTGAATCTATGACATGCTAGCAAGAATGGGGCACAATATCCAGATACAAAAGAGCAAGATATGCTGACTTTGAACATAAAACCCACCCACCATTAAGCCAACCAAACAAGAAAACAAAAAACTTCATGATATCTTTTGGACTTTCACTTGAACAGTTTGAAAGTATAAAAAAATCACTGAATAATAGCTTATTCTTATATTTACCAAAGCCTCCTGGTGGCTATTTGTTAGGGTTTCAACACTTGACTCAACACTGAAATCTTTATCATTGGCCAAGATTGCAGTAGAGGATCACCCTGATTCTGAACATACCTTCACTTTATGAGACTGAGGAACAAGAATAGAACAAAAGAGTTGTATAATAAGCATCTAGTCTAGATGAATGCTGTCACTATTTCAGATATACAGGCTGCTGCTTCTCCTGAAGGCAAAGCTACTGTCTCCTCTTCCTTGTCCGCTTTTGTAGATAAATACTCAAAAGGAGTAGATAGGTCAATATAATTCCATATGTTTTACTGTCATAAACTTGATAATGTGTTCTGATTTTAGTATAAGATTCATTAACTCAAGCAGTAAGAAAAACTAGAAAAAATATTTATTTAAAAAATTGTATTTTACTTTTGCAACTCACCTTGTCTCTTTAAGAGGTTGTTTATGTGCCTCTAAATGCATTGAGAAAGTTTTAATTTGGTAACCAAAGTTGTGATTTTATAGAATACGCATTACATAGTATTAATTGTTACTTACTGCTGTTATTTTTCAAAGTTGCAGCAGGGACATCATATGCTTTGTTCCTATAAACCCCACAAAAATATTATGGCTTAAGATTAGACACAAATAAAAATATTTGTGTAAATTCTAGAAAAAAAAGTATAGTTAGTATAAAAATTTAAAATTAATAAAAGCAACAAGTAAGCTGTATATTTTTTCTCCTCTCTAAAGAACTGGATATGCCAAAAATACCTGATAAATTTACAGAGTTATTAAAACTTAAGTATCACATACTATTATGGCATTTTTGCACTTTGTACTTCTCTGTGCTTTCCAAGCAACAGGTTCCTATGTGTTGAATCCTCAGTGAGGTCTCACTGAAGGACTTAACTTTAAGCATTTTTCTGTCTTCTGCAAAACATGTCCCTGAGTTAAGTGTTCGCCTTACTCTTAATTGTAGAGACAGGAATATAGCAGCTAAATTGGCTTAGCAGCTACAGTGAATCCACAAAACCTTCAGGTTTAATTATCTGTTTTCAATTAAAATATGTTTGAAGCTCCTCCTCTCTCAAACATATATGACCTGGATTCATGGCAAGTGCTGAGAGATCTGAACAGACTGCCTCTACATTTTTCAAACCAGAAGTACACAGAACTGTAGTCAGATTTTCCCACATGCAAACTAAAAGGAGAATATCCGGTATTTTATTCACACTCTGCAAATAAAAGAACTCAGATTGACTCCATGAAAGCCAGCTTTGGAAATAGAAACAGAATGGAGCATAGTTTTAACACAGCCAGGTGACCTGTGCATGCACTGGGAGACCACAGGCTGGAATAAGAGAGCTAGTTTGGATTTTTCACTGTTTTCTAACTATGAAATTCTTCTTTGAATTAAGCACAATCAGTTTAATTTTATTAAGGTATAGAATTTAAAGATCCCTAGAAATTTTGATTTTTTTTTTTATTGCTCTTATGACATCTTTTTAGACCTTTGTTTTTTAAAGGTGTTTCAAGTAACATCTCAGCTAAATAGGACCAACATGTCAAGGAACAGCTGGCAACATTATTCATATATGAGTGACACTAAGGAACTCCACAGATATGGGAAATGCCTTTCTCCCATTAAGAAAGCTATTGCTATCACAATATTCAAGCTTTTATAATTTCAAATCCCAGCATGTCATTACTTTTGAAGAAGCAAGATTTAATTGCCCTACCAGTTTACATTATTTTTTTCATGCATTGTATCATGCCATTATTCTTAATAAAAGACACAGAACTTTCTGGTGGATATTTTTTAAAATAAAAGAAATTAAACATTACCGGCACAATACTGCCCAAATATCTTTTTAATGGATAACTGAGATAATTACAAATTCAGAAAGGGCTGCACAGTTACCCTAAACTCCTTTACAAGTATGGATCCAACTGAACAGGCTCCAGATTTTCTGAGCAGAATTCAGAGGGCATTTCCAGATCTCTGCTGTAGTAGTTCTCCAAAGAATGTCCTGATTTGTGAGTGTGAGGTCAAAACTGAGCAAAGTCCTGATTTTCAGCTCCTACTGCTAAGTAATCCAAGTAACATAGACGTCACTCAACACACCACAGTAAACTAGGAAATATAAACCTTTCAGGAATCAGACATAGCCAGACAAAAATTTTTATCGTGATTATACCAGGTCTTTCTTTAAGATGCAGCATTTTCACATGCTCACACTTTTTGATAAGGCTTCCTTCCAGCCTAAATTTTCCATGCTTAGTATGATTTGATATTTAATATTACTGACCTTCCTTCCTTCCTTCCTTCCTTCCATGGAATACTTTAATAAAAAAAAATTGCAAAAAAATTCAATTTCTGCTTTAAAAAGCTTTTCAGTGTCACTACTACTACTACTGAATACAACGGCAGTAGGAATACAACTACTCAATCCATAGCAGTAGAAATGCCTTCTTAATACTAATGGGTTTTCTTCATGTGATAAAACAGGTGTCATTTTCAGTTTGCATATAAATTTCACAACTGGTTTGAATATGTTTGGCATAATGTTTCATGCCTTCATACTTTGGATGTGCCTTGAAAGACATTTTTCTATAAATTTTTAGGCAGGTAACAGTAGCTGTATATATGGTACAAAAAGCAAACTATAGCAAAGGAAAAAACAAAACCAAAAGAAAATCTTTCTGATGTTCTGTCAGCTCTTCAAAATAAGTTTATAACTTCCTTGCAGACCATCACGTATAGAGCTGTCTGGTTTTATAGATTCATCCGATAGTCTGCACGGTGGTTGACCCAAACCTTGTTCCTATTCAGTTTTTGTTAAAACTAAAATCACCTGTGAGTCAGCTTCTTTTTATAATCTTGAAAGATCTGGATCATAAATCACGTGGCAGTCAAAGGAAGTACAGCAATTCTATAGCCTACAATAAAAAGCAGTGCAACATGAAAAAAATATTACCGGATTCAAAGAGAAATAGTGCATTTCAGTGTGGCTTTGGCAGCTTTTTGATACTGTCTTTATGTTCTTTTGTCAAATTATAAATATTATCATCTTGTAAAGTACTAACATGATTGCATTTCAAGATAGTTTGACACACTGAATGCTTGTAACAACATCATGATAAAAAAAAAATTGTGCAAAGGTAATTCAAGCCGACAAAACATTGAAAAAAATGACATTACATTTGCTAAACTTAAAAGTTGCAGGTACTGTTACTTGCCTAAAAGTGTATAGAAAAATGTCTTTAAAAATGCATTTTTATGCTTATGAAATATTTTTTCATCATGTTTCTAGTATTCTAACTCTTCTGTTGTATTGTATGCATGCTATGTTGAACTCGTGGAGTGCAGTACAGTGATTTATGGGACTTAGAGGAAAAGTAAAGTTCAGACATAGCCCTGCTACTATATTAATAAGATCATAAAGCGTCTTTAATGACCACTTCAGCTTTATCTGTGATTTTAAAAATGGCCTGTGATTAGACTTACAACTCAAACCTTTTATGTTATGTTTCAGGCTGTTTGTGCTTCAGTAGCTCTGGTTCAAGCCACCTACACTGTGCTCAGTTCATGACTTCTGCGGGTGTACAAAGGTGGTGCACTGGGCTTTTTTGTGCTGATATTTTTTTTTTTTTTTTTAAAAAGACATTTAGGGTGTACACTAAAGAAATAACAATAAAAAGCAATAACTGAGTTTTCCCACTGAGAAGTGTTCTGGAGCACTTCCAACTTAAATTTAAAGTATGTGAGTAGTAGATAAGCCTAGATTTATATGTAGGCTTTGGCTCACACTTAATTGGCATACCTTTGCATTATCCATGTGGAAACAGTGCAGCATACACAGTACAGTTCTAAACCACCTTACCCTCTTTATATAAGCTTGTGCCTTGTTAAACAAAACTGTCGTCTTTGCAACCTTATGACACTGCTGAGGATGTTAAATAAAATACTGTGTGAATGAAAGAGATTTTGATGCAGTACACAGATTTTAAAAAAATAAATAGGATGCTAGATTTCTAAAAGGTAAACATTGGTAAATGTTAGTCTAAACAGTCACGCTTAGAACTCACGTATTTTTTTGCATTTCTCTGCAATGGGAACAGAGTCCTGGCAGCATAAAGCATTCCTAAGTAATTTTTGAAGCTTTTTTTTTTTCTCCTTTGATGTGTTTTTAATACTATATGCCAATTGAAAGAAAGAGTTACAAATTCTATAATAACCAAGTCTGTAGTCTTGCAACTATAAGCAATTATGATCTATCCCGAAAAAAGATGCACAAGAAAATTAAAGTAAAATCTTACTACACACAGGAAATGTGTTTTGTCTTTCTGAACACTTTTAAATTCTCTTTTCTAATAGCAAAATGAACATTAAAGCTTTGATTTTCAGTAATTATTTTTACACTATGTATATTGCTTTTTCAGGTGAAGCACAATATTAATATTTTATGTGGATTTGTTATAATTGCATTAACTGAGCCTTCTAGTACTCCAGGGGACCATTATCTATCTACCTACGCATTACAATAAAGCTGAAATCTTCAGAGTTAACAAAGTTTGGGGTACGTATAAAAAAAACCCTGATTGTGCCTACTGTATTTTCCATGAGGCAAGTTGGTTTGTTGACTAATTGAGGTCACTTAGATTAATATTTTGATTCTGTTACTGATTAACAGAAAGTGCAAAGAGAATCTGATATTCATATTTGTGTTAAAATAATTTGCTGATCAAGACAAGGGGAGACAAAAAACCACCTTATTTTAATCATATTTAATTAGGCTCACTCCACAATTTTAGCTGGCATAGCTACCAATTAACTATTTGGGAGATGACAGCTAGCTTTATTACATTTAATTTCTATATGGATCTACCTTCTATGAAGTTTCTTAGACACCATCAGTGAGTGACTGCAAGGCAGTTGTCTTGAGTGTTGAAATCATTATAGGTTTATTAAATATTCAGATATGACTTCATAGTGTAAAAACTACTTCAGATTAGTTTGGAACACAGTTCACAGTGTCTATGTGAATTTAGACTGCATTAACGTTAAATGTGCTGAACAAAAGTGAAAAAAAAAAAAAAGTATGGAGGATATAAACTACCCGTCAGTTTCTGTTGTAGTTTCCCAAATCATCACAAAATGTTCCTCTGTGGTAGGACGGAATCATCCTGTTCATAGAATGAACAGGAGAATTGATAATAACTTAATCACACAGGATCTTCCTATGCAATTTTTCTATTATTTGTCAGTAGAAATAGTGTTCCTAAATTATTTAGTTATTTTGAAAATTTCACTCTTAGAGGATTCTCTCACTGAAGAGCCTACCTTTAAATTTTCTTTTGTGACCTAATAAAGGCACCTAATTGGATAACATGATTATTAATAACATGGCAAAGTATGTCATTTTGATCTGATAACCCTGGCTGGTTAATTCTGTAGGATGTTCCCTTTCACTGTAACACCTCAAAGATCATAGACCTAGCACAGACATTATGCTTCTTTTCTGTACTGTGAACAGAAGATATGCCCAAGCAAAAAAATAACATTGCCACAAAATTCCTTCATCCATGACTATTATGGCAGAACTAGATACATATAGCTGGTCAAAAACTGTAAAACACATAACTGCTTTTCAAAAAAATAAAATATCAAAAATATTATTTGAAGACTCTCTGCTGACAGTTTCAGCAATGGTTAGAATGTGGCTTAAAACCACCTTCTGCCTTACTATTTTTAGAACTTTATTGATTCAAATGTTATATTCAGAAAGTCCAAACACAGAATTTTTAATTCCTCAAGATATATTTTTTAATTTTGTCAATAATGAGGTATCTTTGATATAAAGTATGCATCCAATTGTAATACATTTCACTTAAAAGCATGGCATGCTAATCCATTTATTTAAGATAGAGTGCTACAAGAGCTGGAAAACCAGACTTGAGAATAGTTTTGTGTGTTAGCAAACAGTGCATAACGGGGTTTGTTATTAATGTTATTATTATTTTTCCAAAGAGAAGTTACTTTAGAGGACATAAAGCTAGCCACAATGAAAATGTGTTTAGAGTATAATAGAGAATCTGGATCTGGAGTCTTTTTTTCTGAATGATGCCTCACATAGCAAGTTGTTATTAACATTTTCTGACTTGAAACTACTTCTACTTCCTGATTTTAAACATCTGATGCAAGTTTATTTTCATTTCATTTTGTTGCCCCAAGGAAAAGTTAAAACTTACTGTTGCTTATAGAGAAAGAGAAGAGAACCTGTCCAACAGACTAATGCTAATGTGATATGAAATCCATAGAGACTCCTGTTCTCTGAGGAATAGATGTGGTGTAAGTATCCTGTTGCTGAAATCCTTTTTCTTTAATAAAATTGACAGATATGGTTTAAGCATTACAAGACATTGGGAATGGATAGAGGCAATATTAGGCTTGCTGGCATGAGGAATAATGAAACATTAGAATGGCCTTTGTCTGGGTAGTAACTGCAGTAAAAATAAATTAATAAAGGACAAGAAACTTCCTCAGTTAAAGCAGTATTTTCATCTAGATTTTTTTTTCCTACCTGCTATTTATTTCCTTCATTAAATTCCCACCAAACTCCTCTGGAAGACTGTGTTTGCTTTGGCTGTAACTAGTACACATTTTGTTCTCTGTGTTTTTCAAGTCTCTACCTCAAGTCTTCAGTAAAATCTGACCATATACATTTTTTCAACCTTTTTTAATTCATATTCTACCTAGGATTTATTTTTCAGTAACTGCCATTTAATTACTTTTTATATTTTTAGAGAAAATTGCATTCCAAGGCTGAGGAACTGGAGGCTTTGGTAGTTCAATATAATAGGTCAATCTTTTGTGGTTTTGATAAAGCTGCCATCATTTGCAGCTCCACATATGTGTATGCCTTTAGACCTATGCTCACTTTCTGTTAAAACAGAGCCATGTAAAACTTGTTCTTTGACCCTCATGGGGAGAAAGAGGAAAATATTTTCATGGCACTAGGTGTGGTATTAAGAATTTTTGTTTTTCTCAGTATGTACCTTCAGTTTTGTTTAAATCAAATTTATTTCATAAAAAGTTTTCAGGATCTGTATAACAATCCCAAGACATCCACTAATCACAGCTGCTTTAGTCAGACCATTATCAGTCAATGCCAGCAGCAAATACTTCATGCAGAAATCAAACGTCGGCCCATTATTGTGAAGGTCATCACACTGCATGGAGTTATAATCATCCAGTAGGTGTGTTTATATATCAGCCCAAGGTAAGCTATCTGAAAGAAAAGCTTCCTTCTCATTCTGGCACTGATGTACCTTTTTCTACTAGTGGCACTCTGACAACAGAGAAGCCAGGTTTCCTTCTACACTCAGCACCAGTCTACCAACGCTCATTCAATGCTCTCAGACTACTCCATTTGATATCTGGGCCTTCTTTGTGTCTTCTTTTTCTGAAGGGCTAGATTCCCTTCTCAAGCAAAAAGAATGCTGATCTATTGTGAGGGCCGTCCACTTTTTTGTGCCCCAAATGAAGTCAATAACACCTTCCTAGGTAATGCACTCACCGTGCACTGTAGGGTTTCTTAGAGGATTGATCCTCTGCTCATCTTGGAGGTGTGAAGGAATTGAGTGTTAAATTTAGTTTGGAGGGAGGAATGGGACAGCAGGGTCCCTTTACTGAAAAGCAGAGAACTAAAGTCCTCTTCTGTAGACTGAAAGGCTCTGGTCATCTGTCACACCAGTTTTGTCTTGGCCATGTTGTGATATCCATCTAACACCGCACCCAGACTTGATATCACTGTCATAAAGAAGGTATGATATAAGCAGGTCATACCTCGGCATAAGCACAGTTCATAAACATATGAGGTTTGATCTGGTCTGTTTTTTTTCTAACACAATTGCCAGCATGGCTAGCCATGATAGGATGCAGCAGCTGCACATGTATAGGAGACAGTGCTAAAAGGATCTTTGTAAATGTGCGATAAGGTTTATGGTATCCCAGGATTCCCCCTACAGTTGTCAAAGCAGACATGACTGTAGTGCTTGCAAAAGGCCTCCAGAATGGACATAGATGAAGATCTAGTGACCTCCATGGAGCATCTTTAACTTCAGGGAACAGTCAGAGTCTTTTCTAAATCTATATAGAATTTAGCAATCAGTGTTCTAAGATATTTGATGTTTCCATCAAATCACTTTACCGCCTTTTTAATGGTAGGATTGCTGAGAAAAAAAAAAGTGCTTCAGATAGCTGGTAGATACCAGATGATATCTGTAATTTCTTAGTGATTTATAATTGCAGACATGGGACAGATCACTGTTAGACTCTGAGATTATAACCCCAAATCCTCTCCTGGATTTAAATTAACTATGTGACTCCTTTTACAAATGACAGATTCCCTCTTTTATCTTAAAAGGGTTTTTTTTGGTTTGGTTTGGCTTGGTTGGTTTGTTGGGGTTTTTTTGCCAGAAATGATGGTATTGTATACCTTTTACTTAATGATTTGTTTTCTAACACAGGAGTTGTTTCAGAAACTGAAAGAAACAGGGGACAGGGAATAGAATTTGGAGAAAAAATGTTGTTTATGTCAACAGTTCTGTAAATCTTCAGTTCAACTGTTCAAAGTAGCCAAGAGAGAACAGAGAATGCCTCCAGTCGGGTAGTGAGGATATGCATGTGGTTGATGCAGTACAGACTGAAGGGAAAACTGAACCTATATATGAGTATTTTATTATGTAAAATCTGTGCAGCATTAGCACCATTTTTAAGTGAAATTGCTATTACCTGTTATTGGCAGTTATTAAGCATTCTTTTAATTACTGTGTGAAAAGAGTGAAAGAGCACCAGGATTTCACATTGAAATATGTAATTTTTAAAAAGATAACTTCACTATTATTACTTTTTTACAGCATCAGATCAGCATTTCCTAAATGCTTTTGCTGACAAAAGTCACTTTAAGGTTCTACTTTTGAGGACAAATCCTCCAGATGAAAACTCTTCCTCCTTTCCCTTTCAAAACATAGGGCTGCTGCTTAGGTTCTCCGAGAAGCTTCTCTAATTATTGTCTACAGGTGTGCCATTAGCCTGGGAACAACTAACTGCCTTTAATTGCTGGAAACAGCTGGGTAATTAATGCTATCCAGATAGCATAAATACTTTGTAATCTTCTTTGAATACTCCTGTGACTGTCTTGGGTATCACAACTCAGAGTTTGAAAACATAGGACTGGAGGAGAAGTTGTGACATTTACTATTAAAGATAGAAAATTCCATGCCTTGTTGACAGAAATTTATTCATCCGTTATCATAGTCACTCCCAGTGCTTATTATTATGATTATTTATCTAGCTGTAGTTATCATCCATTGTGTCATGTTTGTACATAGCTGAGAACAAGTAGTTGGTGAACAGAAATGCTTGGAAAATAAGACTTCAGTCCATAAATCTGATTGCCTGTCTGTAGTAAACCTCTGTAGAGAAACCTCCAGAAGAGATACAGGCAGTTCAAGCTGCAGCAGGCAAGAGAACAGTGACATGGCACGGGGAAGACTTGAGGAAAATCTTTTATACTTTCTTTTGCTACCCTAACTATGAAGGAAAGGAAACAAAGACAACATAACAGTGTCCATAAAGTTAGGGTTTAGTTTGTAGACCAGATTTCTACCTATGCTCCCTTAACATCTTCAACTGACTCCTTCAGGAATGTCTGCACTGTATAGTATGATAACAGAGTCACATTACCTAAGCCCTTTGTTAATCAGGTAAAATAGTGACTACTGTCCAGTTACAATAGTAGGTCAGGCAGTGATAATCTGACAAACTGCCCAAACTGGTCTGCTTCTTTACTAAGACTAGTTCCTGCAAAGCTAACTCAGTTAGAACTAAGATACACCGTAGTCTGAACTCCAGGCATAGTTAGCCCATATGATTACATATGCTCACGGCCAAAACACTGAACTAGGAATAAGAAAAACAGTCCTTTCCTGTATATGTCATGTGCTCCTTCATAAACATAAGGAAATCACTGAATCTGTCATTGAACCTCAGTTCAGCACTTGCTAGGGATAACAATGTACATACATAAATATCCGAAGACTGTTCAGTTATAACAGGACTGTCTATATCTAGTTAAATACTGCCATGCTTCTTTGTACATGTGCAATACAAATGAGGTATACAGATGACACTGCACTCGCAGATGAAAATGAAAGGGATTTAAAAATTATTATTAAAAAAATATTATGGTTTTTTTTAAAATTTATATATTGGAACAAAATCTGATGAAAGCCATGATAACTCATTAGAAATAAAATCAGGAAGCAAAAGTAACTTCCATAATCAGTAACTGATTAGATGATTAGTGACTTACAGACTGATATTTTCTTATTTGTTCAGTGGGAAACTTTGTTCAAAGAGGAAGCTCTTAGTAGAATGTGAGACAGGAATTTTCAGAGCCCTACCAACTTTATAAAGCTTAGAAATTTTGTAAACAGGATGTTGCTGACTTTCAGTTTCGTTGGTTGGTTGGGTTTTTTTTAAAATAGATCATTCTGAAATTTCAGTCATCTGCATAAGTACTTGAGGATAAAATTACTTTGAAGTGTGTCGAGCTTATTTATAAAATCTTTGTTACTTTTTAAATAGCCTGACAGTACTGCCCATTAGCTAACCTGTTTTGTCTTCCTTTAACCTACCTTGACTTGTAAATCCAAGAATATATTAATTGAAAGTCTTGACTTGAAAGTCTAAATACATAAAATGCTCAGAGCCAACAATATACAACACTGCATTAATTTGTCAGGAATGCTCTACCTCACAAATCACCTGTTCAATTTGAAAAAAAAAAAAAAAAAAAACCAACAAAAAAAAAACCCACACAATTTAATTATTGAAACAAAAAGTAAAAATAAGGAAAAAATGTTGCCATTCTGAAATTAAAAAGGCAGCTGAAGTGGAAGAAAGTGCTAAAGTAGTGTAAATAAAGTCAACTCAGAAAGAGACAGACCACAGAATCACAGAATCACAGAATTGCGAGGGGTTGGAAGGGACCTTGGGAGATCATCCAGTCCAACCCCCCTGCTAAGGCAGGTTCTTCTAGAGCAGGTTAAACAGGACTTCATCCA
>NW_009260478.1:560813-568049 GCF_000687185.1 Egretta garzetta | reverse complement strand
GTTGCCCTCCTCTGGACTCTCTCTAGGAGTTCCTCATCTTTCTTGAACTGGGGAGCCCAGAACTGGACACAGTACTCCAGGTGGGGTCTCACCAGGGCAGAGGAAAGGGGGAGGATAACCTCCCTCCACCTGCTGGCCACACTCCTCATAATGCACCCCAGGATACCATTGGCCTTCTTGACAACAAGGGCACACTGCTGGCTCATAGTCAGCTTGTCATCCACCAGGACTCCCAGGTCCCTCTCAGCAGAGCTGCTTTCCAGCAGGTCAGCCCCCAGCCTGTACTGGTGCATGGGATTCAACCTCCCCAGGTGCAGCACTTGACACTTGCCCTTGTTGAATTTCATTATGTTCCTCTCCGCCCAACTCTCCAGCCTGTCCAGGTCCCGCTGAATGGCAGTGCAGCCTTCCGGCGTATCAGCCACTCCTCTCAGTTTTGTGTCATCAGCAAACTTGCTGAGGGTACACTCCGTCCCCTCATCCAGGTCATTGATGAACAAGTTGAACAAGACTGGGCCAAGTACTGAGCCCTGAGGAACTCCACTGACTAACAGCCTTCAACTGGACTCTGCCCCGCTGATCAGAACCCTCTGAGCCCTGCCATTCAGCCAGTTCCCAATCCACCTCACTGTCCACTCATCCAACCCATACTTCTTGAGCTTCCCTATGAGGGTGTTATGGGAGACACTGTCAAAAGCCTTGCTGAAGTCAAGGTAGACAACACCCACTGCTCTCCTCTCGTCTACCCAGCTGGTCATGCCGTCGTAGAGGGCTATCAGATTGGTGTAAAGTTATTATAAAATTATTATTTACAAACTTGTAAATTTTACAAACTTGTAAATTTTACTACAATGTGCAATATGAACAGGTAAGATTTATGAGCAATCCTCATCCTAATTCCTTAGACTAATAATATTTTTCTGTAATTATATCTTAAGCCAACATGAAAAATAAAAAAAACTTACTACCTGTAGGATGTCTCAAGTGAATTTAGCAATAAAAAGGAAAGCAAGCACCTCTTAAAAATTTACTAAATGTAATTATTGTGTCTAATATATTGAATATAGAGTAGAAAAATGTTTTGGTGATTTAAAAGTTCTTTATGACTGTGATAATCAGAATGACCAACACTAACTCTGAACTTAGTTGCTTTACTTGATATTGGAAAAGAAACAGTAAATGCCAAGAAGTACTACTCTCAGCTGAATTTACTGGAAGTTAGGTAACTCAGCATTCATGACTACTTACCATCATGCAAGAACAAGTTCTCTGGTGAACAAGTCACATGCACTGAACCAATGCAAACCTAACCTTCAACAAAATATTGTATATTTCCAAGAAGAGCAATCACCTGTGTCTGGTTTATAATGTCATTATATGTTGTATGCTTATGCTCTACAAGAAACTTATTAATGACAAACTTCTGTTTTGATTGATAGGTGGAAAACAAATATATGCAGCTGAAAAAAACCCAACCACACAAATCAACCTATGTGTCTGATTAATGAATTTTTAAATTTCCCCTGCAAGTTGTGTTTTGATTTGTAATAACATTTTGGCCACTGTAGTTTAGTCAGCTCATGTCCATTAACTCTATTGAACTGAGATTCTAGAGCATGTGCAAAAATTTAGATAACAATAAAAAAATTAGATTGCCTTTCATTCAAATTGGAATAACTAAACCTAACAGCTAAGAAAAAAGCTTTCAGAAACAGGCGTACTCTAGGCAACAGAATCAAATTCCTGATACATGCCTTAGCGTGAACTGAATTGTTCTCCTTGCTGCCTTAACTATAAAGAAATGAGCATGTTTCAGCTGCCTTCAGGCCATTCAGTGTCTATGTTTATCTTACTGTATCCCTTTACAATGTATCCTATGCTTGGGTATTTGAGATGTACAGGTAGGCTTAGATAGGACAGAAAACTGAGAGAGCTAATATCTGGAGGGTGGATCAAACCCTAGATTTGCACTAATGATGATGGGAGCTTTAACATATAGATCATCTTAAGGGAGACAGCTACATTTAGATGTCTTAAGCTATCCTAATCTGCAGCCGGAATCCATCCTTTTTTTTTTTTTATCTTTTTTTTTTTCTACTGTCTTGGTCCAATGAAGGAAATATGTGCCACTTACTGTCCCATTCTTTCCCTTGATTTCCTTTCAAAGCTAATAAGATACCTTGGTGTCGTGGTTTAACCCTGGCTGGCAACTAAACACCACACAGCCACTCGTTCACTCCTCCCACAATGGGATGGGGAGGAAAATCAGAAGAGTAAAAGTGAGAAAACTCACGGGTTGATATAAAGACAGTTTAATAGGTAAAGCAAGAGCTGCGCACACAAGCAAAGCAAAGCAAGGAATTCAATCACCACTTCCCATGGGCGGGCAGGTGTTCAGCCATTTCCAGAAAAGCAGGGCTCCATCATGCATAACAGTTACTTGAGAACAAGTGCCATCACTCCGAACGTCCCCCCTTCCACCTTCCCCTAGCTTATATACTGAGCATGACGTCATATGGTATGGAATAGCCCTTTGGTCAGTTTGAATCAGCTGTCCTGGCTGTGTTCAGTCCCAGCTTCTCATGCACCTGGCAGAGCTGAGAGCTGAGAAGTCCTTGGCCAGTCTAAGCACTACCCAGCAACAACCAAAACATCAGTGTGTTATCAACATTGTTCTAGTACTAAATCCAAACCACAGCATTATACCAGGACACTTGGCTAACAGGCACAACCCATATATATAGTAATCAATTCTGAATTCCTTGCCTGCAGGAGCTGGGTGCTGGTGGAGGACCTATGTCACCAAGTGAAGGAGATACTGCAGGAGATCAGCAGCCTGCACAACATTAGAGATCACCAGAAAAAAGATAGACCAGGTCTTTTCTTGAGACCCTGCAGCTACAAGAGAAGTCTCAACCTCCCACCTCTCCTGAAAGAGGTGTGAGAAGAGTCTGCGTTTATCAGATTGGGAAATGGAGACATATGTGATGATGACAGCTGGAAGTATGTAACTTCTGGTACCAGAATGTGCTTCACCTGCAATTTTTTCATCTACAGAAGAGGTTCAGCACCCCAGTAGTGGATGGGAGGCTGGTAGCTGTGTCTAGGAAAGCACCTCAGCCCACTGAGTCTAATCCTTGTTGAAGCAGGAGGAAGAGGAGATTGTTAGTAGTGGGTGACTCCCTGTAACCAGGGACAAAAAAACCCATCTGCTTTCCTGACCTGTCATCTCAGGAGAGTGCTGTTTGCTGGGATTTGGATACAGAACATTGTGGAGAGGCTGCAGAGAGTTGTCTGGCCATTGGAGTATTACTCCCTGCTGCTCTTCCACGTGGGCACCAAAGGTACAGCAAGAGGAGACCTGGAGCATATTGAGAGTGGCTACATGGCTCTGCAGGTGAGGACCAAGGACATGGACTCCTTGCCACTGAAGGAGAAGGACTTGCAGGGGAGCGAATGCATCCTGACGGTCAACAACTGGTTGCACAGATGATGTCAAAAACAGGGATTTGGCTTTTAGGCCCATGGGACACTCTTTGAGGGCTGAGGACTGCTAGGAAGAGATGATATCCACCTCATCAAATGGGGCAAAAGCATTGACATAGTGAGGAGAACTTTAACTAGGAATGACAGGAAAGGGACATGTTGACCCATAATCAGCTGAGGCAGTTGGTCAGTTGAGGCATCTTGGAAAGTGAAGGGTGCAAGTTGCAAGGATGAGAAACCCCCTGAAAACAACAAACCAAAGGGGGCCCACCTCTGCAAACAAATGAGGAAGTGCTTACAGGACAGCGTTTCGGGGAAAGTTCTAACACTTTTCTGGGAAATCAGTATGGCTGGATGCCTCTATGAAATTACTATATGCTAATGTATACACCATGGGAAATAGAGGAAATCAAAGTTGCCTGTGTGCAGATGTAGGCATACGATCTCATTGGGATCACAGACATGTGGCAGGATAACTCACATAACTGCAGTGTTGTGATGGATGGAGACTGTGATGGATGGAGACAGGCTGAGAAGGCAAGGAGAGCGATTGCATTTTTTGTGGGACAGCAGTGGAAATGCATGGAGCTCTTGCCTGGAGACAGGTGATGAGACAGCTGAGAGTTTATGGGTCAGGACTAACAGGCAGACCTGGATGATATTGCAATGGGTGTCTGCTACAGACTGTTTGACTTGGAAGAAGTGGAGGAGGCTTTTTTCAGACAACTGGGATTTTAATCAACCTGATATCTGCTGGGGAGGCAACACAGAAGATCACAGGCAATACAGGAGGTTTCTGAAATGCGTTAGTGATAACTTCCTGGCACACATGATGGAGGAGCCAGCAAAGGGAGACTGGGGTTGATTAACTCTTATCTACAAGGAAGAACCATTTGGGGAGTTGAAAGTCAGAGGCAGCCTTAGCAGTAATGACCATTATATGGTGGAGTTCAGGATTCTGAAGTGTAGAGACAAGGATGATATCAGGATCTCAGACCCGGGCTTGAGGAGAGTGTATGTTCAGAAAGACCTCAACAGGCTGGTGAAATGGGTTTACAGGCACCTCATGAAGTTCATCAAAGGCAAATGTAAAGCCCTGCACCTGGGGAAGAATAATGCCATGACCCAGTACAGACTGGGGACTAGTTTGCTGGGAAGCAGTTTTCGGAAAATGACCTGGGTGTGCTAGTGGGCAAGTTGAACAAAAAACACCTTTCAGTAAAGAAGGCAAACAGCCTCCTGGAATGCATTAGGAATAACACTGCCAACCAGTCAAAGGAGGTAACCCTTCTCTACTCAGCCCTGGTGAGACATATCCAGTTCTGTGCTCCCTGGTACAATGCAGACATGGAGATACTGGAGCAAGTCCAGCAAAAAGCAGCGGAACATCTGTCATACAAAGAGAGGCTGAGAGAGCTGGGACAGTTAAGGCTGGAGGAAAAAAAAAGCTCAGGGGAAATCTTATCAATAATTATAAATACCTGATGGACACAGTAAAGAAGGTGAAGCCAGAGACTTCTCAGTAGTATCCAGTGACAAGATGAGAGACAATAGGCACAAATATAAAGAAAGGAAATTCCACCTAAACATAAGAAAAACTTTACTGTGAGAGTGTTTGAAAACTGGAATAGGTTGCAAAGAGAGTTCATGGAGTTTCCATTCTTAGAAATATTCACAACCCAAATGTACGTGGCCCAGAGAAACCTGCTCTATGCGACCTTGCTTTGAGGTGGAGGATTGGAATAAATGACCTCCAGAGGTCCCTTTGGACCTCAACTGTTCTGTGATTGAAAATAGTACACTATTTTAACAGAAATGAAATATGTAGTTTGCTAAACCTTACGTTGATTTTGAACTGTCCTTTAGGAAGGACAAATATCTTTAACTGCTATGAATCATAGAATGTTAATTAAATTGACACTTACAGTTGCTTTGTTGCTTTGGGGGGTTTTGTGGGCTCTTTTTTTGGTTGTTTTATTTTCTTTGGTTTAAATATATAATGTCAGACATTCCGAAGAAGTGCTATGTTGGTAAGTATATCTACTTAAGTACTAACACAAATGCTCCTCTTGTGAAACAAAGCTGTTTTATAAAAGAGGGGTGGGGGAAGGGAGAAAGGAAAAAATCTACTACACAAGTAACATTATAAAGCCTCTCTTTTCTTAATATGAATGCATATTTACTTATGCATTCAATTATTCAATCTGAAGATTGAGAAATTATAAACAATCCTTAGACTGTTATTTCTTTGTGGTAGTTCCTATGCTGGAAACCTGATATACAGCTTTGAAAGTGTATCTGAATAAACAGGATAGTTTAAGATAAGTCTGTATATAAGAAAATGTGAATAACTATTGCCTTATGGTGTACTTAGCACCTAACCTTTAACAGGTAGCAGAAAGGATTACAGAATTAGAGGTGTAAAACATATGCCTTCATACCCTTTTACTACAATATTTGCCATTCAGCTTAAAAACAGATCAAAAAAATTTTATCCTTTTGAAACTTATTTTTCTTTGATTAATTGTTAAGTTGTCCATTTTATAGTCCATCCAGATATCAGTAACTCAGTCACAAGCAAATAACAATTCCCTCCTGTATCCAATCAATTGCTGTCATTCTCCTTTGGGTCAGATAAATGCTAACAGAATGCTAATCTATGTTTAGTAGCACAAGCCTTTAGGGTGTATCTCAACCTCAGCTTCTAATTTTACACTTAGGCAACTGACCGATGGTCCATTTAAGAATTGTCATCATATTTTTCTTCCTCCATACCAAATATATATATGTACTATTTGTCATTATATGAAAGTTCAGATCTTCAGAATATGAGTCAGAAAATTGTCTCTCTATATCGTACAGATTTTCATTAATCCTGACACCATTCAGTCTATTTGTCTGGCCAGTGGTCAGAGGGAGTACATTAAGGAGAATTTCACTGTGGAACAAACATCTGGAATCTCCTCTTAGAATCCATGCTAAGGCACATGGAGGCCAGGGAGGTAATTTGAGATAGCCAGCATGGCTTCAGCAAGGGCAAGTCCTGCCTGACAAACCTAGTGGCTTTCTATGATGGTGTGACAGCATCAGTGGACAAGGGAAAACCAACAGACGTCATCTATCTGGACTTCTGCAAAGCCTTTGACACGGTCCCCCACAACATCCTTCTCTGTAAATTGGAGAGCTATGCATTTGATGGGTGGACTGTTCGGTGGATAAGGAACTGGCTGGATGGTCGTGTCCAGAGGGTAGTGGTCAATGGCTCGATGTCCGGATGGAGACCGGTGATGAGTGGTGTCCCTCAGGGGTCCGTACTGGGACCGGTGCTGTTTAACATTTTCATCAATGACTTAGACAGCGAGATCAAGTGCACCCTCAGCAAGTTTGCGGATGACACTAAGCTGAGTGGTGCGGTTGACACACCAGAAGGACGGGATGTCATCCAGAGAGACCTGTACAGGCTGGAGAGGTGGGCCTGTGTGAACCTCAGGAGGTTCAACAAGGCCAAGTGCAAGGTCCTGCACCTGGTTCGGGGTACCCCCCGGTATGAATACAGGCTGGGGGAAGAAAGGATTGAGAGCAGCCCTGCCGAGAGGGACTTGGGGGTGCTGGTGGATGAAAAGCTGGACATGAGCCGGCAATGTGCACTGGCAGCCCAGAAGGTCAACCGCACTCTGGGCTGCATCAGGAGAAGCATGGCCAGCAGGTCAAGAGAGGGGATTCTGCCCCTCCACTCAGCCCTGGTGAGAC
>NW_009260478.1:546324-560798 GCF_000687185.1 Egretta garzetta | reverse complement strand
CCACAAAAATGATCCGAGGGCTGGAGCACCTCTCCTATGAGGACAGGCTGAGAGAGTTGGGCTTGTTCAGACTGGAGAAAAGAAGGCTGTGGGGACCTGATTACGGCCTTTCAGTACCTAAAGGGGGCCTATAGGAAAGATGGGGAAAATCTTTTTAGTAGGGCCAGCAGTGACAAGACAAGGAGTAATGGTTTTGAACTAAACCAGGGTAGATTTAGACTAGATATAAGGAAGAAATTCTTTACAATGAGGGTGGTGAAACACTGGAACAGGTTGCCCAGAGAGGTAGTGGAGGCCCCATCCCTGGAAGCATTCAAGGCCAGGTTTGACAGGGCTCTGAGCAACCTGATCTAGTTAGTGGTGTCCCTGTTCCTGCAGGGGGGTTGGACTAGATGACCTCTAGGGGTCCCTTCCAACCCAAAACATTCTATGACTCTATGATTCTATGATTCTATGATTCTATGTGTTTCATTTTGCTTGAAAGTACAGTGCTATTGGACACCTAGCTGCAAATCACCTCCCATGTAAACTTTCATAACAGCGGTAAAAAGTCAAACACAGAAAATAATTCTGATTTGGTGCAAAGCTACATTTCAAACACACAAATAAATCTTCAACCCATTAAAGTCAGGACAATAAAACCTCATCTGTGAATAGGACAAATGTAAATCTACTGCTTACTGATGGTTTAGAGAGTGTGCATGGGTTTTTTGTTGTTGTTTTTGTTCCTCTGAAGTGTCTCTATCCCTACATGGCAGCCACTTACTGAATTTTGTAGGTGGTATCCCAGCTGGCTGGACTCTACTATGTACTTAGTTCATGTGCTTTTGTACCTGAGAAGACAAGTTGAATTCCAGCCAGACCTTTGTGATTTTTATTAGAGAGGTGCTCTTAAAGGAGAGAAAAATGTGTGTTGAGTACTCATTAATTTATAGGATATGAGATTAGAAAAAAAATCTCATCTGCTCTTGTTTTAGATGTTTTTATCTATCACAGATGTATTTTTTCAAGCTATGCTTTAATTTCCTTCCCTTCCTCTAGTGACTTAATTACCAAGGGTCTTGTTTGGTTTACAATGCCAAAAAGCACTTGATTTCACTTCTGAAACAATGTATTTTAATTTAGAAAATGGGTTTCTTTCTTGCTCTGATTAATAGAAGAGAACTGAAAAGTTTCTGCGTGTTGTCAGTTCTCTGATCACACGTACACATGTAGTGTACAATAAAAAAATACGGCTTAAACCAAAAATTTCAATAACATCTTAATCCTACACTCTTTGTAGACTCTTAGCAACCTAAGTCTCAAACAAAAAGTAGGGAAATAAAGATGAATATTTTTTGGTGCCTGAGAGCATTCAAATCCTCATCTTTTAACGTAGTGCTGAACTGCCAGCTCATAGCACTCATGATTGAAAGGGTTGCTTTCCACTGGTCCTGGCAAAGTTGTGATATTGCATGGAAGAAGTCAAGATTCATAGGAGCAGAGGACAAGTGTGCCTTCATATTCTAGTGACTAAGACATTCACCTGAGGGTAAGGATTCCTGTGTTCATAAGCCTGCCCCCACCACGCTTTTTTAATTTACTGTGTTTATGTTTAGTTTTTGTTACCTTATATTTGCTCTTATACTCTCAGTCTTCAGAAACAGTGATACCCACAAAAATGATCCGAGGGCTGGAGCACCTCTCCTATGAGGACAGGCTGAGAGAGTTGGGCTTGTTCAGACTGGAGAAAAGAAGGCTGTGGGGACCTGATTACGGCCTTTCAGTACCTAAAGGGGGCCTATAGGAAAGATGGGGAAAATCTTTTTAGTAGGGCCAGCAGTGACAAGACAAGGAGTAATGGTTTTGAACTAAACCAGGGTAGATTTAGACTAGATATAAGGAAGAAATTCTTTACAATGAGGGTGGTGAAACACTGGAACAGGTTGCCCAGAGAGGTAGTGGAGGCCCCATCCCTGGAAGCATTCAAGGCCAGGTTTGACAGGGCTCTGAGCAACCTGATCTAGTTAGTGGTGTCCCTGTTCCTGCAGGGGGGTTGGACTAGATGACCTCTAGGGGTCCCTTCCAACCCAAAACATTCTATGACTCTATGATTCTATGATTCTATGATTCTATGTGTTTCATTTTGCTTGAAAGTACAGTGCTATTGGACACCTAGCTGCAAATCACCTCCCATGTAAACTTTCATAACAGCGGTAAAAAGTCAAACACAGAAAATAATTCTGATTTGGTGCAAAGCTACATTTCAAACACACAAATAAATCTTCAACCCATTAAAGTCAGGACAATAAAACCTCATCTGTGAATAGGACAAATGTAAATCTACTGCTTACTGATGGTTTAGAGAGTGTGCATGGGTTTTTTGTTGTTGTTTTTGTTCCTCTGAAGTGTCTCTATCCCTACATGGCAGCCACTTACTGAATTTTGTAGGTGGTATCCCAGCTGGCTGGACTCTACTATGTACTTAGTTCATGTGCTTTTGTACCTGAGAAGACAAGTTGAATTCCAGCCAGACCTTTGTGATTTTTATTAGAGAGGTGCTCTTAAAGGAGAGAAAAATGTGTGTTGAGTACTCATTAATTTATAGGATATGAGATTAGAAAAAAAATCTCATCTGCTCTTGTTTTAGATGTTTTTATCTATCACAGATGTATTTTTTCAAGCTATGCTTTAATTTCCTTCCCTTCCTCTAGTGACTTAATTACCAAGGGTCTTGTTTGGTTTACAATGCCAAAAAGCACTTGATTTCACTTCTGAAACAATGTATTTTAATTTAGAAAATGGGTTTCTTTCTTGCTCTGATTAATAGAAGAGAACTGAAAAGTTTCTGCGTGTTGTCAGTTCTCTGATCACACGTACACATGTAGTGTACAATAAAAAAATACGGCTTAAACCAAAAATTTCAATAACATCTTAATCCTACACTCTTTGTAGACTCTTAGCAACCTAAGTCTCAAACAAAAAGTAGGGAAATAAAGATGAATATTTTTTGGTGCCTGAGAGCATTCAAATCCTCATCTTTTAACGTAGTGCTGAACTGCCAGCTCATAGCACTCATGATTGAAAGGGTTGCTTTCCACTGGTCCTGGCAAAGTTGTGATATTGCATGGAAGAAGTCAAGATTCATAGGAGCAGAGGACAAGTGTGCCTTCATATTCTAGTGACTAAGACATTCACCTGAGGGTAAGGATTCCTGTGTTCATAAGCCTGCCCCCACCACGCTTTTTTAATTTACTGTGTTTATGTTTAGTTTTTGTTACCTTATATTTGCTCTTATACTCTCAGTCTTCAGAAACAGTGATACGCATGATAGATGAAGTGTTTAAGTCTTTTAGTAAGATTTACTATTTTGGTCAGTTGTGTAATTCTTCTGGGACACGAAGTCCTCATGTTACTGTTGTCCATATTGGACAGGGAGTTTCTGCATAAATCCTCATTGTGCCAATTTGTCCAGGCACTGCTAGGACCTGAAGATCCATTGGGAGCTCTGGAGAGCCCAGCTCTGAGGGTTAAAGCAATGCAATGAACTACTTTTGAGCTGCTTAAAACAAAACTGAACAAACCAACTAAACCTGTCTCCTCTGCTTTTAGTTGAGTTGTTGGTTTTGGGGGTTTTTTTCCCCATTTGATTTTTTTAAAAAATGAAGTATAAAGAATGAAGTACTTACAAACTTCAGCACTCATAGTTTATTCAGACCTTGATCACATTTCTCCTAATTTTGTCTTTTAATGCTATACTGTACTGCAGAAATACTGTGCTGACAATCCCGTTGTTTTCTCCAACATCATTCAAAAGTGTCTTGTTTACATAACTTCATCTCTAAACATGCATGCTGCCTTGTCTAGCTAGGAAATGAAATTTACTTGTTCTGTACTGTTTCATGTGGTCCAGTGAAGTGCCAACCACCTTTGTCATTGGTAAATTGTTTTATTAGAATTTTCACTTATTCTGTCAGCACTAGCAAAGTTTTGCTTCCTTAAAAATATCTCCACACATTAATCTTTCATATAGATTTGAACACCTGCATGAGCAAAGGAAGAATAAAGATCAACTGATTCTTTGCTTTTTATTCCCCTTCCCGTCCCCCCCCAGATTATATGGTAAAAGTCAAGAGGCATCATCACTGTGCAAGAAGTAGTTGTTTAGGGATGTTAATGGACTTCCATATACAAGGCTCCACAGGACAATAATGAAGGATGAGGTTATTTGCAGAAAAATGCAAACTTATTCCATCTTTGTTGTGTACTGTTTAGAAGCCAAATAACTACATTAACACATGGCTGAGCTTGATCTAATATATCCGACCTCTCATTGAAGCACACATATGTAGTGCTGTGTTTGTGCTAACAGGTTGCATGGCTTATGCCCATCTAGCTTAGAGTAAGCAAAGGAATATATCTATAGGTATAACTGGATTTTTATTATTATTTTTTTTTCCTTTTCTTCCAGCTATTACAATCATTCACCAAAAATGTCATCTGACTGAACAATCAAATGATAGAATCCATGGAGACTTGATTATTTCACCTTTTTCCTCCTATGCCTACCCACATATGGACATGCATGTCCTTGAGTACAATGCATTCTGGCACAGGAGAGCGAAGTTGGGAGGAGACATTAAAAAGAAACAATTTCTATATGGTAGAGTGATTCTTATTACTTTGCAAAGAGGTTGTGTTCCAGGAATATAATAATAAGTTACTTTTTTATTTCTAAGGCTTTGTGTGGCAGGAGTACACTGTGTAACAGTTATGCTAAGGACTCAGCAAGGACTCAATTTTACATAGTAGTGAAATTATTATTTTATAAAGAAAAGTGATTTTTGTTCTCTCTTGATTTCCCTCAGCTTTCAGAGATAACAAAAGAAGCAAAGATAAAAGATCCAGCAAATGCATTTACCTAATAGCCTGACCCAAAAACTTATGGAAGGAGATTGTTCCAAGCAGCCAAATTTCAAGAACCAGCTAATGAAAGGACAGCATTTATAGGGGAAAATGTGAGCTAATAGTTGTGGAAATTTGCTGATGTTCATGCACCATGGATAACATAATACTGCCATTCTTTTTTTATTTTTCATCCCTTCTCTCCTGTGGAGCAGAGTGTTTGGAAGATTTTTGTTTCAATGTTAGCTGATTATCCCTGATAATATTATTTTCCCTTGCATTGTTGCTACAGAAACTTTCCACTAATGTAACGTTTAATGGAATTCTGAAGAACAAGTTCATAGCTGTGTTAACCGCTATAAGGAAGATACAGAAAGATAACATAAACTTTTTATTTTTCATTTTTAGGTTCTAGGGGCTCTCCATGAAACAAAACAAAACTAAACCCCCTAAAATCAGTAGCATTCCTAAAACAGGGAGCTTTCTGAACTATAAAAGTTGTTATTAAACCAAGCATTTCCGTTGGGGGAGAAAACAAAAAAACCCAACAAACAAGCAAACAAACACACTGTGAAGATGTATCTCTTGTTTCTATTGCTTGATTTATGACTATTATTTTGGGGACATTTAGAAAGATTTTGATGTTCTTGGGCTTTCCTGAAAAAGCACTGTATGCCATGTTTTTGTATGCATATGCTAAATAAAAATTTCATTTGGCATTTGGAATCTGTATGCTTTTTACGGTCTATCAGGTCATCTGTCATGAACAATGAAGGCAGATTGATAATTTGCAAATGTCTTGAAAAACTGAATTTTTATGAACTTTGTGAATTATTATTTAATAAGCCATCAGTGCAGAAGCGTTATAGCACAGCTAAGAAAAATGTAGACCATGACAAATCTGATATGTCTGCATACGACATCAAATTGCAGCAACCATCCTTTTAGGTTGACAGCTTCTGTGATTTTCTATTCAATCCTCTCATTATTCACAACAATTATGCTTTTACATAAACAGTGGATATAAAGTGACAAAAAAAATAAAACCAATGCAGTTTCTGCACTCCATTTTACAGCAACAGATGTAGTGAGCTAAGGATATTAAAACAAGTCTCCAAAATTAGCATGATTAAGTAGCCAAGGTAATTGCAAGGATGTTTCACCTAGAGCTCCACCTAGTGTAACTCTCGTGCAGAAATAACAGAAGCGTGTGTTGACGCTTAAATTGCAGTCTTTCAAGTTAAACTTTATAGCGTTACTCTTGGCCACAGATAATCACATTTAGGATCTGAAGTTGCTATAAAGTGACAGTTTATTTGTATTTTAGAATGAAATTATTTTAATTAGTGTAGAACATCACTTCTTTCCCCTGATGATTTAGGAAGGTGTATAGCCATGTTTAGAATGTTATAATATCTTTACTTCTTTATTGTATCCTCATCTTTAACACTATTCAATGATATTTTAGATAGATTAAACTTCCAACCATGTAAGAAGCCCTTCTCCAATCAGTATTAGATATCAGCCTGATTCACCATGCCATGTTCACTGGGTTCTGAGGTTGAGTAAGATATGAATTCAGAGCTGAGCCCATATTTAATCTGTGATATTGTGATGGTGAATGTGTCAGAAGATGTAGTGAATTTAATTGGGAAAGAAAGTGAAAAAGAAGAGACTAAGGGGAGTGAAAGAAAGAATAAAATTCTTTCTACATTTTGCACCTTTGCCCTTATTAGTGTTGTATGGAAAAGAAAAGGCAAATACTGCACAGCTGCATGATGCTTACAGTCCTGTGGAAGGCAATATTCTATAGAAGTGGAAGAAAATACTTTATGTTAATTTGTAAGCAAAAAAAGTTTACTGAGACAAGCATACTGGGGCAAGTAACATAAATACTGGGACAGTACTGTTGTCAAGATAGTCATACTATAATTTTAATAGCATTTCACCATTTAAAGATTTTTTTAAAAAAATAGGTGGCAGACGACATTAAAGAAACAAGTAATAATATAACTGATCATCATTAGCTCTTCTCTTTCCAGATCCAGAGGTCAGATACATACAAACAAGATATTTAAACTCTAAAATAAGCTTCTAGAATGTGGTGAAATGGCAGATTTCTGGTTGTCTGAGCACTGAATGAAAGATTGTCCTTGTAAGAGGGTAGGTTGGTGAGACTAATTTGTGAATACAAAATTAAGAGCTTTAGCATTGTATCTACACACGAGGAAAGTGCTAAAACTTCCCATACCAACATAAATTTGATTTTCTAGTTTTCTAGGACTTTGCAACTTAAGAGTATGCAACAGTCTTTATTTTGTGAATAAATTCCTAAATTATTGTTTCTTTGCCTTATTTTCTTTAACATAAAATATCCAGCAATATATACCTTTCAGTAGTCCCATTTTCTGAATCATTATCATTGCAACAGAGATTGGTACAGTTTGAGAGAGCTACTTGCTGAAGAAGCTTTCTCTTATGCCGCGGTTTGAGGCCTCAGGACATTAAGTGCAGAAAAAGAATGTGAGGCTCGGACTTCCTCTTACAGAGAATTCCCAAGAGTTGGAGGGAAGATGATAGTGTCTGTATTAATGCTCTGTTTTGTTTCTCTATATCTTCCTCACTGAGTAAAATGTTTATTTGTGTGGGTGTGGGTACATATGTTTGGGTTATTAAGAATGTAACTACAGCTAAAGGGCTTTCTGAAATTGGGAAGAATGAACTGAAGAGACAAGGATCTCAGTAAATCATCTATATAATTTTCACCCAGTATTGTGAGCCATGGGTTTATTTCCAGGTTCTATATTTGCCAAGAATATATTTTACTGGAGGGGGCGGGTAATAATTTGGAAAAAAAACCAAACAATATACAAGTTATCTCCCATAGGTAAAGTCTGCTAACGCATGGAATAATGTAGACCAAGGTGTATGAAGGGAATTGTTATGCATATTTACACATTTTAATCCTTGTGCCTCGCAAAAGCTATCACTCATAGTTAACATCAAATGGTCACTGTAATTTCTAGCAGAAAATAACCTACAGTTTTAGGGAAGGTGCACATTCAGTAAAATGGAAAATTCACCAACTCTAGCAAAAAAATAACTTCCTTCAAGGTATAACCTTGGATGCTCGACATGCCCTGCCACTTGCAGCCAGGTTTTTACACTTTTGAATACTGTTTGCAATTCAGAAGGTTTCCCTGAAGTGGTGGCTTGATGAACATGATTATGTTGCATGTGTTGCATCTGACCTGTTTGTGCTGTGGGAATCTGATGCATTTAATTAATGTGTCCTGGGGAAACGCAAGCTGTTTCCTGGGGGGAGTGAGGTGAGGATAGGCAATAAATAATGGAAAATAGATTTGGAAATTAAGTTAGACATTATCTAGTTAATCCCCTTCCTCACAGTAAAGTGTATAAGTGTATTGCTCCTAGTTCTCATTTGAGAAAGTTCTAGAGTTACCAGTAAACAAGAATTATAATTTTGCATGCTGTCCCTAAATCATTCTCTGAATAACACAGGAATTGTCACTACTAAGGCACAGGCACTTGTCTGTAGTGTAGCAACACATTGGCATTATGCTGAAGATTCTGGAGTTACTGTTTCTTCAAAGAGAATATTGAGCCTACTGTCCAAGGGAACTGGGGGAGTGGGTTGGAGGGGGAGGGAACAGATTCGAAGATGGTGTAAAATGGGCTAGGATGGTCAACAGCAATGAAAAATACCACATAGAAGGGGCTGTGGAGCTGGCTTTTCACTTGAAATCACAAGGAATTCTAGTAGCCTTTTATCTCTCTCCTCCTTGGATCTGCTTCTATCTAGGGAACTATATGATCACAGTGAACTCAGATAACGTTAGCTTTGCTTTCTGAAAGTTGGATATGCTCTTGGTGTTGCCACTAGGTTTTTGGAATATAACTGAAAAGGAGTGTGAGGCAGAGGTAGGAAATAAATTTCTAGATATTACTGGTGGTCCATTTGCCTTGGTGCTTTCTGAGTGAAGGAGCATTTTGTAAGGACCTCCCTTAGTTAAGATTGAAATGATTGCTTTTCCTCACCTCTTTCCTTTTACTGAAAGAGTATATAGGCTGGGTCTCTGCAATCACTTGGGAGAGAACAGGGAAACAGAGGGGAAGATGCTGTCCAAATGTTTTCTCACTATTATCAAAGTTAATAAAGCTTCTATCAGACCTGTCCTAAATTGTACTCGTGTTATTATGCACTTGGAGTCCCCAGATTCTCCAACACCTGGTCACACACTGGGTACACTTCCAGTTGTCTGGATCCTGAAGCTAACAGCACTTTGATTACTTCACAGGGGTACAGGAGAAGTTATATCATGTCTGTGTGGTGGATTCAGAAAACATCTGACAAAGTTAACCTTTCTAGCGTTATGGTGAATAAATACGAATATTTGTACATGGGTGTCCCTCATCAGAAAGTTTCAAAGTCAGTCAGATATCTAGTTTAAAAAAACCCTACACACATTCTTAAGACAGATCATTTTTAATGATCCATACATGCCATTATTAATTGCCATTGAATATTCTATACTTACCATTTTCTTCTTTAGAGCTGCATATCCTAGTAACTCTTACGAATAAGGAAAGCATTCAGACAGAAAAAAGTATCTTTAGAAGAATAACCAGAAATATTCCTGATTCAAAAAACCCATAGTAAGAACAAGAAAATTTATCTATCCTGAAATTAGATGTGCAACAAAATGAGATGCATGTAATTTCCTTTATGAAACCAGTTTCATATATGAGTTAATTCATCACAGGTACAGTCATTATTATATTTTTTACAGATAAGCCTGGCCTAAATTGTGCTTTCTAAGAAATATGTTAAGTATTGGGTTTATGCTTTTCTGCATAAAATGTTATCTCTTTTTATTTCTAGACATGAGTATCTGAAATCTTGTCATACAACGTTCCTATATACAACATCAGCAAAATCATATATAGATTAATTTTCATCTGATCTTACACATTTTTTGAAATACGCAATGCTGATTCCAATACTATTCACAAGAACAAATGGTCTGAAATTCCTGCAACTGCTTTTCTTTCTAAATACAATGAAATACAATGAAAATAATACTCTGAAATCCTCCATTAATTCTCATGTAGTACTGTTGTTTATGTCACTTTTACACTAAATGTAATATATAGGTATCAAAGTGTTGTAAATATATCTGTTACAGGAAAATAACATTGGGGAAAAGAATGCTTTGCAGCTAGTAACAGGTAAGACACTCTGATGAGCTGCTCAGAAGACTGCTTTGTTGACTCTCATTTTCTTGTTCTTTTATGTGGCAAACAATCTTTGATCTTTCTATTCTGCTGCACCATTCCCTTTCTTGGACATTCATAATAATGTTGTTTCATAAAATACATTGAACCTGTAAGTTGGTGGATGGCAGATAAAGGTTTGAATTTCCTCAGTCAGAAAAGAGAATTTAAAACAAGACTTGCACATTTGTGCAGAAGTAGAGTAAAATATTGTGCTACAAAAATAATGTGCTAGGCTAAATGTAATGTCTTATCTAGCTTATTTAAAGCTAGCTAAAGCATCACTACTTTATTTTGGCAGTTTACATGTATTCATAGCTGCCTAACATAGGGATAATGCAGAATTTAGTTTCAAACAAGCCTACCCAGGCAGCACCTAATCTCTACAAGTCTTAATTTTCGCCTGAGGTCCACAGTCACTGAAAGGCTGTCGTTACACCTGCTGAGAAGCACTTCAATTTTGACAGCATCTTGGCACCTATCTCCCAAATAGGCCTGAGAATGATCTAGAAAAATGATGCATTCCTGTGCCTAATTGTTCTGCACAGCTTGATCTAATAAGCATGTTCAGAAAACAATTAGAGATTCTGGGTCTATACAAATGTAGTGGCAGCCAATATTACATGTAAAACAAATGACTAAGTGAAAATGGGTGCGTCACATCTTAAGTAAGAAAGGTTCAAACATCTGGATATTCTCAGACTAAGGCTGTGTGTTTGTAACAATTAAGTCCTCTAGTCATTCAGCCAGCCACTGAGCCATTTTCTTGGATGTCAGGAGTTGTCTGTTAGGAGTTGTGTCAGAAAAGGGAAAAAGGAAGGAGGAAAAAAAAATAAGTGAAGAAAGGAAAGCATCCACCCACACCAACAATAGTTTCTTAATAAATATTAAAAGGTATTGTTCAGCTGAATATTTTTATTTACTTAATCTAATCTAGGAAAAAAAATGTATCTTCATTTTGAAGTTGTTTTAGAATTATTGTTCATTGCAACTAATTCAGATCTCCTTTTGCTGTGATATAGTTAGACTGCAAGAGACCTTGGTACTCTTAGGGTTTTTCTTTAAATTTATCATTTTCTTTAATGATATTCATCATTAGATATATGACGTGACTGACATATGGTCAAATACTATCTCCCAATTTGTTCTTCCTCAAACCCTTGGCTTTTCACTTTAAATTTTGGCTGTTGAGAATATTACAGCTATTTAATAACTCTCTGACTGCTTTTTTCTGTTAGCTGCAAATCAGCAAAAAAGGGCTGAAACTAGAGCTGCATATTTTGTTTTCCTTCTTGTTTTTCCTGAGCTAGGAAAAAATAATTTCTAGTGTACAGAAGAATGTGACACTGACACACACCATCCAAACTGACATCTTATCCACTGCAAAATATTATTTCCTAAAAATTTTGTTTGAAATTTGTCAGTGTATAAAGCTGTTTGCGTCTGTACAACTCTGTTGCTTCTGAGCTCTAAATTTTTTTAATTTCATTTTATCTTGAAATTCCACAATGACATGTTGCTTTTTCCAGTATTGGCTGAAAGGTTACAGTGAACTTTTCAAGTTATTTTAGAACACATTATTTAAGGTCAGAGAACAATATTGGGGGACAGAAAATATTCTCATTGTGTCTTGTCCAACTGGGGTAAGTTCTCCCTTACAGTATTTCTTCATTCATATTATAGTAGTGTTTCATAAAACAAACAAACAAACGAACAACCCTAAGCTGTCTGAAGACTAGAAACAAATAATAAAATATTCTTTCACCACCACTACTCGCTGTTTCCCAAAGCAGTTTTTTTCTGCGTAGTTTGCAAAGACTATCTGAGACAATTACTAGCTATGGGAATGCCATAGCATAATGACTTGTTAAAATATGCTGCTCTACCTTCATGACTCAAGTCATGAGTTTTGTCTGAATCTTAGTTTTAAACCCCTCTAGTGCCTGAGATAAGCTACATTCTTTGGGGATTTTTTTGAACTATGGCAAAGCAACAAATATGAAGTACTGGGGCTTTAGGAAGTGGATGATCCTCTACGCATAATTAAACATTTGAAATGAAGGATGACAAAAGATTTTGTGGTAGAGTCCCATAAGCCTCACAGGGAGACTATAAAGGCTTTAAATTGTTTCTGGAGACTAAAGCACATGCAGCTCAAAAAGTCACCTTCACCCAAAAAGGTTGTCTTGTCCAAGAAACTTCTTCGGTCATGTAGATTGTTATTACATACATTATTTTTCTAGAGAAAGTAAGTCTTTGAATCTTATGTGTTCATGGTTTTAAATATATAAGCAGTAGAGTAAGATTTTAAGATTAAAATACTAAGCAATATTCTATCTAATAGCTATTCATGCAATAGTAAAGATATTTGGAGAAAAAACAACCGACAAGGAGGCTTGTTAAATGTTTAAGTTTTTAAAAGTTTGTTGTAAAGTCAAAAATGAACAAATGAGATATTATTCCCCGCTCCCAAAGACTAACCAAGAAGTGATGCATTTAATTTCTACTAAGGAAAATCTTTGTTGGAATGTCAATAAGTGTAAATGTAGTAAAAAATGAGATTTTTGAGACAGTGTTGGACAAGAAAGGCAGGAAAGATGTTCAGCTACAATATTATCAGTATCTAAGTCTTCTTTAATACTAAGTTAGAGAAATGTACATATGTATAGGTTTGTGGAGTTTTTTTAATGAGAAATACCACGTATCTCAGGAAAGATTTCAGGAGGCATTATTTATGATATTCTTGTCCTTGTCTTGAAAAAGTCCATATAACTCTGAGTTATATACTCCTATGGTAGTTTTCAAGACTTTTTTTTTTTATTATTATCATTTTTTCAATAATAAACTTCTACTACATTGTTACAGAATATTTCGGGGTGCAATGGCCTCTGTGGGTCATCCAGGCTATTACCATAAGATGTAGTCAAATACATATTTCCTTAAGTACTCCTGAGGACTAAAAGTTAACTTGGAACATATTTTGTGTTGGAAGGGAAAAGCTGAACTAATTTTTTTGCTTCGTTTGTAAACTATGTCTATAATAGAATGAAATAATTGTTTATAATTTATGGCATGATGTAATGTGGCTTTTGCAGGTTTTATGTACTCTTCCTATCACTTGAACATAAGTGTATAGATACCGAGGTGTAAACCACCAGAGTATTTAAACTAAAATTGATCTAAGTTTTTTGCTGACATAATGTTCTTAAATTTTTTTAATGCTAAATGATATTTTGAGAAAGAAAAGGAGGCTCAAGAGAGCCAAAAGACTAGTACTTCCCATGCTGAGATGTGTAAAAGGATAAGGATCAATCATTCATACAGATTTTAAAGAAGAAACAAATTCATGCAATTATGAGAAAATGTTCAATAAGCACACTTGAGAAATAAGGAAAAGAGGATAAGCAAGATGGTAAGAGCAGTAGTTCATTCCAGAAATGTTCTTTTATTTTTGCAGTTCTAAATAAAAAAAAAAAAAGTTATAAAGGAAAAAAAGTCATATTTTGAGATGTTTAATATTTTTTCATTAATGTTAGTATTAATTCAATCCACTGAAGAAAACATTATAGCACTGAAGTTGCTTCACAGTAGCTGCATAGGAGTTGAGAGCAAATCTGAGCACGTTGCGGCAGATTATCTGTCAGAATTGTCCTAATATCAGATCAGGAGATACCTAAAACATTGGGTTTCCTTCTCAGCAAAAATCTTTTATATATTGCCATAAACAATATAGCAGAAGTGGATGTCCTCCTGTTCCACCCTCATTTAAAAGTATGTTTCATACTTGTAAATATTAATGATTGAATTAAACTTGCTTGATTTTGTAACCACTGGGCAGTGAAGGACTCTCAAGATGGCTTAACTTTATTTGACATCAAATAAAATGTTTCTATTTATTTTCTTTTTTAACTATTGCTTTTATAAATCTTTTCTTTAACTATTCAGTGTGTGGTAGGTTGACTCTGACTGGACACCAAGGGCCCACCAAAGCAGCTGTATCACTCCCCCTCAACTGGACCGGGGTAATATATAGAAAGGCTCAAGGGTTGAGTTAAGGAGAAGGAGAGATCACTCACCAATTACTGTCATGGGCAAAACAGACTCAACTTGGTGACATCAGTTTAATTTATTAGTAATCAAATCAGAGTAGGATAATGAGAAGTAAAAACTAAATCTTAGAACACCTTTCCCCCATGTCTCCCTTCTTCCAGGCTTAACCTTACTCCCAATTTTCTCTATCTCCTCCCCTCCAGTGATGCAGGGGGACAGGGAATGGGAGTTGAAGCCAGTTCATC
>NW_009260478.1:537621-546314 GCF_000687185.1 Egretta garzetta | reverse complement strand
CTTTCCTCCTCAGGGGGAGGACTCCTCACACTCTTCCCCTGCACCAGGATAACATCTCCCCCATGGGAGACAGTCCTCCATGAACTTCTCCAATGTGAGTCTTTCTCACAGGCTGCAGTTCTTCATGAACTGCTCCAGCGTGGGTCCATCCTTTCCATGGGGTGAAGACGTTCAGGAACAGACTGCTTCATTGTGGGTCCCCCATGGGGTCACAAATCCTGCCAGAAAACTTGCTCCAGCGTGGGCTCCTCTCTCCAAAGGGTCATGGGTCCTGCCAGGAGCCTGCTCCAGTGTGGGCTTCCCACGGGGTCACAGCCTCCTTCGGGCATCCACCCACTCTGGTGTCAGGTCCTCCACAGGCTGCAGGTGGATATCTGCTCCACTGTGGACCTCCATGGGCTGCAGGGGGGAAGCCTGCCTCACCATAGTCTTCACCATGGGCTGCAGGTGAATCTCTGCTCCAGCACCTGGAGCACCTCCTCCCCCTCTGTCTTCACTGACCTTGGTGCCTGCAGTGTTGTTCCTCTCCCATATTCTCACTCCTTTCTTTGGCTGAAAATGCAGTTTGTTTTATTTTTTTTCCCCCTTATATATGTTATCCCAGAGGTGCTACCACCATCACTGATGGGCTTGGCCTTGGCAAGCAGCAGGTCTGTCTTGAAGCTGGCTGGCACTGGTTCTGTGAGACATAGGGGAAGCTTCTAGCAGCTTCTGACAGAAGCCACCCCTGTAGCCCCCCTGCTACCAAAACCTTGCCACAAAACCACAATACACAGTGGCGAATTGAATGTTACTCCACAGAATTTAAAAAAAAAAACAACAACAACAAAAACCAACATAAACCCAACTCTGATCTGTCAAAGACAGTAACAATGTTTAAAGTTTGCTGAGTCTGTGTTACAAAGTTTTCAACACTGTCAAGAGCTCATAGTGAAAATGCACAAATAATAATGGCAATGCTAATGATAATAATAGTAACAATAATAACAATAGTAAAGAAAAAGACTCTTAGTGTTAGCACAGCACAGGCTAATGAACACACTGTTTATAATCTCTGTCCTTTATATTTAGTCCACTGAGATGACACAGCTGCTTTCAAATGTTGCTGTTTTCCAGAAAGGTCTCAAGTACCAGAAATCATCTCTGCAGAAGTCATCTCAGAGGGAAATTATGGAGATTTGCTGTAGGTCTGCAGTATACAGCCTCTCAGAGAGGGTAAGGAGAAGGACAAAGAGGGAGTTTACTTACTAACACAAGACAGTAAGTGAAAAAAATAGAAATGTGGATTACAAAGTATCTAAGAGTCCCAAGATTTCCATTCCTTATAACAAGTATTTCTCATCATCTGTATAACAAAAAATAATTTTATTAGATAAGAGCAATTCTTTGTATTGCCATATAACTTCAGAGCTAAACAAAAAAGTAAATTAAAATAATATAGAATTCTTGTCCTTCTTATAATCAATATATCTTAAAACCCCTGCACTGATTAGTGCAGGTTCAATAGTTTAGTAGACTTCTGAGGCAGAAATCTATTAAATGCATAACTATTACCTCTATACTTTTATTATAATTATTGTCAGTAGTATTACTTAACTCTGTGAACACTGAAATTTATACCATAAAAAAGAAATGAGAGGCAGATAAAGCCTTTCTCATTTTGTTCATAGTGAATTCTTATGAGTTTTCAATGATTACATCTCCCTATAGGTTTCTGTAGTTCTTTAACCAGGTGTTTTGTAGGGCAAAATAATTAAATAGAAAGATACCAAGGATTAGCCTTTTTTTTCCTTTTTTCTTTTTTAAAAAAATTTAAAATATCTTCACTGTAAAAAGCTTTTTTTTTTTTAAATTCAGGAATAAAAATACTAACTATTGTTAGTCCAGAGGTAATTCTTACAGGAGAAGAAAGATTAGTAATGTAGTCAAAATTATTTTATACACACTTAGTTACTACCCCTGCTCCTGGTGTTATGCTTCCCCTTCCCTGCTCCTCTGGACCCTAAGGCTGGCGGCTTCATTCTGGTGTTTGTGGGGAGGGAGGGGAAAGGGTAGCATTAGGCATCTGCAGTCCTTCACCAGGGGAAATATGCAGGTCACATTGACAGTTTATTCTTTCTCAATCTATGATTCACTTGTGGTCATTTTTCTGTTCTTTAATATCTTTCTGCACCTTTTTTTTTCTCTTATTGGTCTGCAGCTCCTTGTTAATCCAATTTAATACAACTGTTAAGACAATTTGTAGTTTCTTTTACATATTTCAGATACTATGCCTTTGTTCTCTTTTTCACTCCTGAAACCAACTTTGACCAGCTCCAGATATGCACTTCTTTAACTTGTTCTTCTTTAACTTGTTTACAATTGTGGTGTGTCCAGTGCCAAGCCTGTGCCCCATATCTTATCAGCACCCCATGCCTGTGTTCCTCTGCATCACATCCTGAGATGTATCTCTGATGTATGTATATTTGAAATCCCTGCTTTGGTACCTGGTATACATTCCATGCTCCTTAAGGTCTGCAGCAAAATTATATGTCTTAAAAAATCAACTTAATCTCGTAAGCATGACTTCTTCATTAACTAGAAAACAGTCTTTAAAAATGCGTGACTTAAACACTTCATGCTTTTAAAAAATTATAATTAGTTTCAGCTGAGTGCCCCCAAATATCACAGCAAAATAAACATTTTTCAATTTGTTGAAGAGAATTGAGAGTTTGAAATTTTCAAAGGGTAAAGTAATGACAATGAAACACATAGTTCCACTCTTTAAACAATTTACACTAACACAGCAAATTTCAAGCCTATGCTGAAAACCCATTAAATCTTAACTTAAAATAAATACAAAAATGTGCATTAATACTCATTTTTAGTGGCTTTTGGAAGTAACTGTGAACCTTTTACAGGAAGGTCCCCTGAGCATGACCTTATAAAGATTTCATTTCGATTATTTAACCTATAGATTATGAAAGTCATGTAAAAACTTCTCCCTCATTTGGTGTTCACTTATATATGAGGTAAGCTTACATGTTGAAATGTTTGATATATATACCAAAGGACTTAAAACATGTAAACAGGACTTTATGTTGATGGCACACATTTTTCAGAAAAATTATAATGTTGAAATTCTAGCAAAAAGCCTTTCACTATTACTGCAGAATAGGACATAAGAATATTAGTTATGTATTATTTATTATAACTTATTTATTCTGTTCCTTTCAACTGATAAGCTTGTCATAAAGGAATGATGTTTCTATTTTTAACTACCTTGAATATTGTTTCCCAGACTTTGCATTCTTCAATAGCTTTGTGGTCTTCTTTCTTCCATTTCAAATAGATTCAGCCTGTGCATTATCCCTTTTGTTTCTACTCTTTTTCAATATGAAGTTTGTTTGTTTGTTTTCTGTCAGCATCTTAACTTCTTGTGTTTGTATTCAATTAACTTCGATGTGCTTTTCAACTGCAACATTTTCAAAACTTCATGCATATATTATTTATGCTATCTCAACAATGTTTTTGAGATGTCTTTTTATTTTTTAAGAGTAAACAATGGTTAATGTAAGTTCAAATGGGTTGGAAAGATCAGTTAGAAGATGGAACTGAAAAGCTAATCTCATCTGGTTCAGAGAAAATAAACAACTGCAAGAGAAGCAAATGCAGATTTTTAGGCAAGGATAGAACTGTGAATGCCAGTTTAAACAATATTTGGTCAGAATATTTGTAAAGTATTTTTGGATGCCAGTAGCAATTTGGTCCGCTGAGATTACTTTAATTAGTCTTCTTGAGATCCATATGTTCTGCAAAGCATGGTCTTTGCGCTCAGCAACATCTACTGAATAGGATGTCCAAGGCATCAGGCACACAATGATTTGCTGTGTATGTTCCACTATACAAGTATTTTGTCTGGAGAAGGTTGAATGTGTCCTTCAAGCATCAGCTGCACTGATTACATCTACGCTGCTATACCAAAGGACAGCTAGTACTCCCTTGCCCCACAGTCAACAGGCACCACTGTGGGTTTGCTGGGTTCTTTTCCTCTTTCTTTGGGGCTAGTTCTTTCTAGAAGAGATTTGTTTTGGGGAGAGCTAGTGGCAGCAGTTAAAAAAAGAGTGGTAGGGCAAGCCTACAATTAAGCAGTGTGGATCACCAGGGAACATTGCTTGAGCTCATTCCCTCACACTTTTTTATTTAGCAGTATAAACAGATCATGTATTCTACAAGGGCAAGGGCACCTATGTTTGTGCAACAGAGACTGTCTACTTATAGGAATATGAAAGTCTTCTGTTGTGAACTCCTGCTCTATTGTTCGGTGTGACTGCAGATATTTGATTGTAGAGGTTCTTTCTCCTTTCCACTTAGTCTGAGGCTTTGTCCATCTCCAGTATTACATTAACCTTTAAATGTTCCCATATAGTGATTAGTAAGTAATCAGCCAGAGGAATATGAACGAAGTCTTTCTTTAAGTACTACAGGACTGCACTTCTGATCTCAAAAATTTTATTGTGACTAGTCATTTGTAATGGATAGTATCTTAAAAAAAAATTAATAGAGATTTGATACATTTAGTTTTGAGATGTATGGGGCAAACTTTCCGTAAGGGGATTTGAGTTACATATATAATAACTTTTTCTCCTGCATTGTATGGAAAAAGCATTAGATTTATTTTACTTCTGCTTGTGGTGCAAACATAGAGGCTTATATTGATGGTTTGGGTTCAGTCCTTCATAATGAACCTGGGTTAAAGCAGAGATTTATAAAATGTACATATCCATTCCTCTGAAAAAATCAGAAACTCAGAATGCATCAAGTTTTGTAAGCAGGTAAAGATATTACAGAACCTTACTCAGAGACTATGTTGCTACTTCACTATTCTGTATAGAATTTTAAGAAGCATCTTTCTGAGAAAAAAGAAAAAGACAGAAATTTCATCTTCCTTGTATGCTTGGATTATAGTTTATTTGTCATCTCTTTCCCATGATTATCAAGTCTAGTTGTGAGTAGATGTATCTAGATGGCAACAGTGCAAGAAACCTCAAAATTAGAATTACATTTATTTGGACAGGGTGTGATAGGATCTGGTTAATCTTTTCCTGTTGCTCCTTCAGCACTTTGCTTTTGGCATCTACTGAATACATCATTCTTTTAAACCTTCTGGCATGAGAACAACTAAGTAAGAGTACAGATCTCTTTCTAATATTATTTATCATCTTCTGAAGGATGGGAGAGACGGAATCTCATCCTTAGTCTTTTCTAAAAAAAGCCAGTGCATCTGTAAACTTCCTGCTTTGTGCAATTTCAGGAGGCGTATCACATAAAGTCATAAATGCTTATACAGTTACAAAAAAGGTTTTGACGATCTGAATGCATCATTACTTTTACAAGTGATAACAGATCACTAGAAAAGCAAACAAGCAAAAGAAAACCCCAAACCCAAACATCCAAACTTTCCCAGAACAGTGCCATTTTTTCTGGTTCAGTACTCCCTTGGAAATTCCTGGGTGGTCATTTGTTCATATGCCCCTTCACTACACTCCAGGCCATGCCACATATCCTCAGTTACCTGCTGTAAATATACTTCTCTGACTGACTGAAACACTGCCTTCCACTGTTTTGGACATTTTGAATGGGGGAAACCTAACAAACTGCACATTAGTTCCAGAAGTGCACTATGTGGACTTCAGAAGAAAGGAAAAAGCAAATACCAGCTAGTATTGACTTCACTGACCTACTCTAGGGGAAATTAACACTAATTAGTATATAAACTAACCCAAAAAACTCTCCCTCAAGTTCATGGATCAATCTCTGATCCTGTTTTATTTATCAGTGGAGTATTATCCTTATCTACGATTTCCATTAACTACACATAGCTGGTGACTCTGTGACTGTTGCATAGCAGCCCAACCCTGCCTTTCTCAAGACCCCCTGTCTCTTCTGTGATGAGCTACTGTGTTATTTAAGGTCCTGCAGCAGCCTCAGATGGCAGATAATAACACAGAAAGCAGAAATCAGACTTGCACTCAAAATAGGGATTAGTATTATGACCCAAATAGGTCCACTTTATAAGCACAAAATCGTGATGAATGTGAAGTAGTTGTCTCAATGGAACTTAGAGATTTACATCTCAAAGTCCAGAATTTTATGATCAAAATGATTTAAATAGCAATTAGACCATCTAATGGTCTCTACATATGAGTTAGGCATCAAACATAACTGTTTCCAGTTGTGTACTTTCAGATTGCAAATTTTTATCAACTTGCCATCATAATACAATATTTCTTTACAGTGAAAACAGAATCATTAAACATAAAATATATTAAAGAAAACCTTGTAAAATAATGTTTGGACAGACTGTATATAAATCATATAAAGATAAGTTATTTATATTTTATTTCCCAATTTAAGATTTTAGTATAAGATATGCTCCTATATTACTGAAATAAGTGAAATCAATTTAAATTTAGTGTCACTATTAGTTAATTAGTGGATAAAATACAAAAATATAAATTATTTACTACATATTTTAGTTTTTAGCTTATCTTGGTTACAAAGGAATAAAATGTCTACTGTCATTACGATGCTCGTTTTCAAATCAGCATAAGTTGATTACATAATACACGTTTCCTAAAAAAACACACGCTTAAAATATAATCTTAAAGAGTAATTAAGAATATTAGTTCTGAATTATTTATTTATAAACAGGAAAATTTTAGGATATTCAAATTACTCTGGTTGTTATATTAATGAAAATTTTTAAATTAACATTTCCATTTCCTAGAGAAAATGAGGAACAAAAGCATTAATCTGATTATACAAAATACTGTAGAAATGCTTGCTATTCCTCTTACTGTTGGGCTTTATGTTTCTAATGAATATGTTTCCCTTTACCCAAGTTTCTCTCTACACTTATTGGGAGAGCAGTGGTTCATCACGGAAAAAGGAAATAAGTAGACAGTAAAGGGAAGGTCTATGCCAGACCTGTACCCCCACTTTGGGCACTGTAGGGGAATCATCTTAATGAGACAGCTTTCTTAGCCCCTGGTAGAGGGAAAGCAGGTTTAATGGTCTGATGTGCAGGGAATGCACATGACTATGCAAATACCACCTATCAGACAGCACTGCAGGAAAGCACAGAGTATCCTGTGGATCCAGGGCAAGAACTCATCTGTCCCATCACCATTCACAGAGTCACAGAATCACAGAATGGCAAGGGTTAGAAGGGACCTCGGGAGGTCATCTAGTCCAACCCTCCTGCTAAAGCAGGGTCACCTAGAGCAGCTTGCACAGGACATCGTCCAGGCGGTCTCTGAATATCTCCAGAGAAGGAGACTCCTCAACCCCCCTGGGCAGCCTGTTTCAGTGCTCTGTCACCCTCAAAGTAAAGACGTTCCCTGCTGCTATATTGCTATTTCCTGAAGCAAAGGGAGAATCAAAGTCAAATTGATAGGAATCAAAATCTCATGTCTGCTCTGTCCTGGTCCCGTGGCAAAGTTATACTTTTACAATGGCTGTATATTCTTACACTGAAAGTTCACGTAGTTGAGGAATTTGTAAAGAGACATGACAAGAAAATCTATAAAAAACCTGAAACACATAGTGCTATCCCCACAGACTTTCTGTGCCAGGGCAGACAACCATGGTAAGATTATTTGGTATAGTGTCTATTATTTTTTCTGGATAAAATATTAAAATGAGGATCTGAATAAACTGAAAAATTGAAAAGGAGTTTAGAACAGGTATAAGTCTTCCTTAAAATCTACTATAATGTACCATGTGTCTTACTAAATATATATTATACTAAACTGAAACAGTTTATGAAATCTCCTGATTAATAAATGTCAAAATAAAAATGGTTATAAGTGTATCTATAGAAGCATTGCTAACAGATATGAAATTGAATACAGAAAAAAACCTACAACACACACATAAAAAAAGACAGAGAGGTTTGAAGAGAATGCAAGAAAATTTGAGGTCTTTATCAGATAGGGTGGATGAAAAAATGGAAATTTTAGTGTTGAACACAATCAGTATGGAAAGGGAAAAAAAGCCCCAGTATTTACCTCTGTTTCTCTCTTTTATTCTACCAATTATTAAAATGTCCTTGGGTTTTTACAGTAAGATATCATAAGTAAGCAGCTTTCCATTGGAAAACAACCAAACAAACAAATAAACCCTTTTACTCAGGGAAACATGATAGAAGTTTTTTTGGTGAAAAAAATCTGTGATTAGCTTTTACCATGAGCAAAGTGAACATTCAACCCTTAACTTCTTTAAGTTTTTGGCAGGTAATGGGTTATACTCTTCTGTAATAGGTATTGGGTAATGAAAAAATACTTGATAAATTAATTTATGGACCTTTATTGTATTGCTACTTTTGCAACCCAGCATGCTATTGTCTTATTTTACTGTAACACAAACTTTTAAGTATGCTAGACAATTTTCATCATATCGTATGCATATTCTTCATATCGCTGCAAGTTTTACTATTTGTTATCCATCATTATATTTTAAGAAATTACAGAAACTTGGTGGGATGAAACCCACGACTGGAATGTAGCTATTAATGGCTACAGGCTGTTCAGAAGGGACAGGAGAGGAAGGAGGGGCGGAGGCATTGCCCTTTACATCAAGAAATCGTTACAGTGTGAAGAGCTGACCCTGAAGAATAGCCACGAGCAGGTCGAAAGCTTATGGGTAAAAAT
>NW_009260478.1:526524-535327 GCF_000687185.1 Egretta garzetta | reverse complement strand
AGCAGTGTCCCTGCTCACTGCAGGGGGGTTGGACTAGATGACCACTAGTGGTCCCTTCCAACCCTAAACATTCTATGATTCTATGATTCTAAGAAGTTCAGGATATTGGTGTTGTGTTTATCTAATGCTAAACCCTGCCTTGTAACATAAAATTCTATAGAATAAAAGCCATTGGAAAAGTCAATATGAAAAAAACACTTCTACAGTATGAGTAAAACTTATAAAGACTGGTCTGCTTTGAGAGAGTTTAGCTACACAAACATGACAGAAAATTCTTGCTTTCATATGGGAAGACTGAATGTCAACATTTTTGTTCCCTGTATTCCAGAATCATTATGTTTGAATCCGTCATTCACAACAACCCGCACGACATATAGGTTCTACAGATCATTGTAGGGTAACTGGAAGGTCCTATGACAGATTAATTTTGTTTCATTTTCTGATTACTCTGTCTCATCTTTGGATACATGTGCAGCACTTACAAAACATCACAGCTGTAAGCCTAATCAAACTGAAAAGAAAATTCTCCAAGTAGAAAAAAAGCTCAAGGAGTATTCTAAGCAAGTGAATAAATGCACTTGCTTTAATGATTTCTGTTATTTTACTGAGAAAAAACCCAATTTCTGTAAGTAAAGGTTCACTTGCTTCATACATTCCTGTTAGAATTAAAAAAGCTGAATTATAAGGACTGCTAGCAAGAAGGGTAATATTTTCTTTAAAGTATTCTTGTTATTTGAGATATATTAAAATTACTGATTTATAAGAGCCAACTTTTAATGGTGTGAAGGGCCATATATTTGCAGGTAGAAAAAAATTTGAAAATTGTGTGGTTTTGCTTACTGTATTTCTTTATGTATATATTTATTATTTAGTTAGCTAAATTGTTTTTAAATTTGACACCTGGAATGCTCTAATCTGTTGCCTTTCATACCATCCTAATTATCCAAAGGCCAGATTAGTAAAAGACTTAGGATCTTTCAGTTTAGGCTGTGCATCCTCAAACCTTTTATTTTGGAAAAATATAACAGCAGACAACACAAAATCTAACTTCAGCCTGAGCAATCTAACCTCATTCTATAAGTGACAAACACTTCCTCCTTGGATCATTCATATCAGGTGATTTATCATCCTGACCAACTGACTTCTAGACAAGTGTCTCCTTATAAACAACACTATGTTAGTCAGAGGTTAGTCTCCAAAGAATCCTTTATGAAGTCTTCTTAATATGCTCGTTTTCCCCTTGCACACGTATGTAGTCCTCTTTAAGAGCCCCATAATAATGATCTGAAAGAAGTTGCTACATAAGGAAGTTTTATTGACAAGTGTAAATATTCTAGATAGGAATTCCTGGAAGACAGCTTCCCTCTCTACAACTTAAGTCAGGTCAGGGCTTCTAAGCGGAGGAGTACTTACTGCTGGATTCAAATTCGACTTAGCTGAGAGAGGTGTCAAGATGCTCAATAATTGGCAAACCCAGTCACAGTCAGAGGTGGAATTGTCTCAATAACTAGGGAACTTCTAATTCAACAGGGAAAGATGTAGGAAGCCTAAGTATTTCCAGGATTAGCTGGCAGCTACCCAAGGGAATTTTTTTGTTTGCTTAAAATTGCAGTATTAGTATGCACAGCTGTTCAGGCAATGATGTTCTAATTGTCTAATTGTTTCACTGTGCTCATTATAAGACAATAATATTCACCAGCCATATTTTTTTCCACCGAATTTATTATAAATCGATGTTGCAAAAAAACTATTGGGAAATATCATTGTTTGTTATTTATATGTACAGTATCACAACACAAATAAAAAGTTTTTAAAAGAAAATAAAAACTGAAATCAGAATCAGTGCCCCATGGGAATCGTATGAACTTTGATCGCTTGCTACTGCAATGGAACTAGCAATATCAACTAAGGCTCAGCACACAGAATACTCAAAGGATGGAGAAAGCAGAAAAGATTATGTAGATTAATACCATATAATCTGGATTTTTTTTTTCTGTGCTTTGGGGAGGTTTCTTTTAATTTTTAGTAGGAACTCAAAAACTCTGGAATGAGTGCATTAAAAAAAGCATCAGCAAAACTCATAAAAAAAACTTAAGGTGAAAAAATTTTTGTTTATACCAACAAATAAGAAGCAATAATGATTTTGAAAGGAATGCATGCAATCTAAAGATATACAGCCTTCTTGAATATTCCTTGAAGTCTTTAATTTTGTCAGATTACATAGTCCAAGCTTTTGTAGAAGAAGGTTGGTACAAGAAAACAAATATTATAAATGAAAAGGGAAAAAGGTGACTGAGGTAAATTAAAAATTTTGACAGTAATCTACATAAAGGCAATATTTCAGTGTGAATTTTAGGCTACAACACTCCAGCAGTATTTATTACATTGAATTTTAGTATAACAGAACTAATTGTTCTAGCTGTTTTTCACCCACATAGATGATTTTTAAATAATATTTCTTAATACAACCCAACTGTCTGATGAGAAGCTCTGGAAGTATAAAGTAAAAGTCAAGAATTTCTGTGCTAGGAAGACTTTTCCCACTCCAGTTTTAATATATATTAATTTGACATTTTTGTGACAGGATGGAATCAAAGATCTCAGTTATTCTGATAACAGATCTGTGAAAACACAAGAACTTAAAGCACATGGGAGGCCCACAAACTAAAAAAAGAAAAAAGTTCCTACTTCCGCACATTAATCGTCACAGAATCATACAACAGTCCTAGTTGGAAGGACCTCAAAAGATCGACTGGTCCAACATTTCATGACAAAGGGAGCCTAGATGATATTATCTAGGTCCCTGTCCAGTCATATCTTGAAAAACTTCAGGACTCTATCACGTTCCTGGGGAGGTTTTACCAGTGGCTGTTTTCAGTTGATGTTGCTCCTCAATTGCCATTATCATTCATAGACTGCCTGTAGTTACTGAAGCAGCAGCAATCACTCTATCCATTAATTTCATTCTATTTCATAGCAACACTTATGTCAGCAGCTACAAACACTTAGCATCAATATGGTTAGCTGCAGATGGGACCATGGTATCTGCTACAATACCTTCATTATGAGGAGAAAATATATTCCTATGTATATGAGAATCCAAAATCATCCTTATTATTTCACAACAGCCACAAAAATCTGAGGCTAATATTATACCTAGACTATATATTTTCTTTCCAAAACACATTTGTGAACTTCAGCTGACCAGTCACAGAAAAAAAAAAAAAATCGTCATAGAAATGACTCTTAATTATCTGACAAAGAAATGATTACTCTAATTGCAGCTCTGTGTATTCTCAGACTCTTTGGAATTTGCCTTAAAAATTATGTCTACTTTTTGAAAGATGTATTAAAATCCAATCTCCACTCAAGAAAAAGTCTTTGTTAAGAGCAGAAGTATCTCAACTGATTCACAAATATATTCTTCACTGAATGAGCCTGAACAGTAGAATCTATTTGTTATTTTTGCATGGTATTTCTTAGAATGGTTTTATGACTAGAGGGGATTTCTAAGTATGGGAATAATATAAATGTCAGAGATAAGAAATACTGGCACCTCTGACACAAGAAATTTAATCAGCTGATTAATAACTTCAATACTGCATTTTCAATTTCTCTCTTCAAGTAAAGCCCGACCTACAAACTCCTACAAACCTACATAGCTACATACATTTGCTCCTACATATGATGTCTACTTATATCACTCTATTTTAATCATTAAAGGAACTCTATTTTAATCATTAAAGGAAAACACATTAAATTAATTAAATTGATTTTTTGGATGTGTATTTGAAACATTACCTAAATATTATTAGTGTTTGCTTAATAAAATGTATGACAGTGAACTTGATCTTCCTAAAAGTATGATGCACTGCTATTCAGTGAATATTTGCTGCCATCTGCAGACAAAAGGCGAGAAATGCTTTTCTAGAAATAAAATGTCAAACATTTGATATTCTACCCCCCCAAAAAACTTGTTTGTTATGATTAAATAATTCTTAACTAAAAGATTCAAGTGGCTAAATCTATCAGCTAGAAAAAACTCCTGCATAGCTTCTACTAGCTCTTCATTTGACTGTTTTTAAAATATGTTTTTAATAAATGTTTTTTAAGCATAATGAAATTTTATTTTAAAAGGTTTCTGTAGCAGAAACTAGTGATCTTTGAAGTATAAACTTTTAATTTGGTTGGACCAAAAATTTTACACTCCAGCTAGCAAATTTTAATAACATAGCTTTCTCACAGTTTCCCATTGCAAAAGACCAGTCTCACTGTATTTGTGTAGTTTTCATGGGCAAGGACTATTGATTTTTATTTTTTTTTCTTTTACAGCTCTCAGCTTCAGAGAGCTGATCTCAGCTAATCTGTTTATATTCTATTTCTAATTAATCAAGAAGTGATTAGCTGTTGTATCCTTTATCCAAACTCTTCTTAAAAAAAAATTATTATTTATAGGGTACCTACAGATTTTTTACTTGTGGAAAATGAGATGGAATTTTATACAATTTTTATTCATACTAATTCAGCTAAGCAATAAAAGTTCATAAAAAAACAGGTAATATTGTAAAGGGGCTGATTTGGAACAACACTGAGCACAGGATCTGTACAGAAACATTAAAGAGAAACATAAATGTAGGTAAAGCAATGCAGTTACAATAAAACATGTTTGCATGTTTATACAAAGTATTTTTTTTTTCTGGGCTGTTCTGAAAACCTCAGAACTTTGCAGAAGTAAGTCACTGATCATCGTGGATAGGATTAAAGAAGACAACTTCTTAATAGTTTTGGTCACCTTTTTGTTTGTTTGTAAATGCCTAGTGAGGCACTCAATTTTGTGAAAAACAGCCAAATAGCATCAGGCAAATATTTGATGATTTTTTCATCATTGTTACAGAATTTCATAGATTATTTCATTTTTTTTTCAATGTACTTTCACATAATATGCAGTCTACTTCACTTTCAGTAATAACTATTATTTGTGAAGACAAGTTTTTAGGTCACATTGATTGAAATTCTTCATTTAATATAGATTCCACTCTGTACCTCCCCCAATAATAAAATAAATGTTTTCTAGCAATACAATAAATCATGTAGGTCACATTTATCATACATGTTACTTTATTCTTTTTTTTTCTTTCTGTTTTCCAGCAAGGGAATCAGATCTAGTGTTTTGTTTATATCACAGAATCATAGACTCATAGAATGGTTTGGTTTGGAAGGGACATTTAAAGATCATCTAGTTCCAAAGCCCTTGCCATGGGCAGGAACACCTTCCACTAGATCAGGTTGCTCAAAGCCCAATCCACCTGACCTTGAACACTTCCAGGGATGGGGCATCCACAACTCTGGACGACCTATGCCAGTGTTTCACCAACCTCATTGTAAAAAAAATTCTTCCTTATGTCCCCTTTATAGTTGCCTTTAGGTATTGAAAGGCTGCAGTAATGTCTCCAAAGCAAGGGTGGAGATGGACGGAAAGGTGTACTTTTTTTATTTTGATGCAAATGATTTTATGAAATTATGTTGAAGAACAGAGTCAGAATTTTGAGGGAATAATGAGGTTTGATACAATTGTGATATGTTTTTATTCCTCACAGTGATGAATAGCTTTTTATCCTGGACAGATAAGTGAAACTGTAATTAATTTGATCCATAATATTATTTGGGGCATTTGTAGGCTTGCAGAATTACAAAGATTATGCAGTAGAAATTGTAGTTTTCACCAATAGAATGAGACTTGGTTTCAAAGCAACTTTGAACTTCTGATGGTTTATTTTACTGGCATTTAAATCTAGGGGTTTGGCTCAAATACTTCATCTGTTATAAATGGGCTATTAGATATCTTTGTATAGTTTTCAGTCTTTCTTGTTCTTAATTTCTAAAATCTGATGAGATAAGTTCTTTTTATGCTTGCATCAAACCTCCTTTCCAGGTTTATTAATAATACATAATAATATATTTCTGAAAATTTTTGGTTTGGCCCAACATTCTATGATATGTTATACTTATTTTTACAAGCCTTCAGAAGAACTATAAATAAACTTCAGCTAATGAAAATCTGAAATGTGATAATACCTGTATATTATCAGTTCATCAATGGTAGAGAGATTTTGTGTTGTACTGAAGAGTTTACAGTCACATTTGAATCAAGGTAAGTAAATATGTGAAATAGTAGCAAAATCATTTTATTAGGTAAAGTCAGCTGCTATACAGCTGAGTGTTCCAAGTAATTTCTATAAAACATGCACAAAATTTTCACAAAATAATTATAGAATAAAATAATTTATACTGATTGCTGCTTTAACCACTGTTTGCCTGTTGTGGTACCAAAAAAATGAGGATGTCAGGGAAGGATTTGAAGTAGAAACTAGTGAATAGACTCATATGGAAAAGTTATTCCATAAAGGAGGGTGTTTAGAAAAGAAATAAGGGAATAAATGGCTTTTGCCTTTTTTTTTTTTTTTCCCCCCTCTCCTTAGAGCTATGCCTTCCTCTGAATATTCATTGTATGATGCCACTGGCCATTCATTCATTGGACAAGGATTTGTTTCTTGGTATTCAGAGGCTGAAGAAGTCTAAGATTGAATTACATTTAGAGATAGGTTTTTCCCTATTTGTAAAAATAGTAATTACAATGAGAGGTTTTTTTTTTTAGTCTGAGATAGTATCTAGAACTATTCTATCGACAGGGACACTTGTATAGTGAAAAAATTGTTCTTCATTTTTTATGAGTAATATTATCATATGCATGACGGAAGAATTAGGAAAAAAAACCAGATATGTTAAGCACAAAAGTATCAGGAGGAGAAAAACTTGTATTTAAAACCTGATTGTTTTGCATCAAATTGTGATAGGGAAATATTGGCTAGATTCGATAGACCTATATGCAGTAACATAATTAATGTGATACCTAATTTGGGACTCTGTTTCTCTCTGTTGTCTCCAAATGCCTTAAAGGAAAAAAGAAGCGGCCTTTCTTATCAATCAGAATGAAAGGTTATGCACTCAGCTAAGCACTTTTTCCCCATAAAACCTTGTCATTGTCCATGGTTGCCACAGAAGGTCACTGTGAAGGCTGTGAATGCTGATGGGCTCTGCAGACCACGCACCCCAGGGTTCAGCTGTGGTGTCCCCAGGCCAGCACTAGTATGGCAAGAATGGGGAACCTGAGGAAGATGAGGGTGACAGAGAGCTGGAAGAAGATTTACCAGGGCCTTCCCACTCTGCTTGGAAGCTGCATTTAAGTTCAAGCACTCCTACCTGGTCTCTGCCTGAGCTGCATGCCAAGCATGCTGGGCCTGGTCATCTGTTTTGTTGATGCCAACTGACTTCCCAGCTTGGCCTCAGGCCTGCCTGTTCACTGTGGACTTGTCTGGACATTAGTGGGCTCCCAGCTGGCCCCAGTCATCATCTCCATCCCAGCCCTGCTCTCCTGGCCATGCATCATGGGATTGCATCCCCAGTGAGTTGCTGCCCTGCTCTTGCCCTCAGCACCTATCTACCTGCCCTTGAGAGCTGCTCAGTGTCGCTCTTCCCTTACAGGAGCACAGGGGAAGGACAAGAAGTAACAGACACAAGTTAGAGAAACAGCAAGTTTGAATGAGACATTAGGACAACTACTTCCCTGTGAATAAGGTCAAACATGGGAAGAGGTTGCCCAGAAAGACTGTGGAGTCTCCATCCCTGGAGGTCATCATGGCTCAGTTTGGCATGTCTTGGAGCATCCTTTTCTATTTGGCCCTGCTTTGAACAGGAGGCTGTTCCAGATGATCTCCAGAGGTCCTTTCCAACCTATCTTGTGATTACTGAAACTCTATGTGTAGCAAATTCCTGCTTCTCAAGTAACCAACTGAAAATCTCATTCTCTGTGCACTAACATTTCTTCCCTCAGGAGATAACATCCAACTATAACAACAGTATCTTGTAACTTCTTGGTTCTAACCAACTATGGATGAACAACTAAAATTCAAATTCCAAGAATACAAACTTCAGATGCAGGGTAAACTCTTTCATTTTTTGGTTAATCCCTTTCAGTTAAAGACATATCACTGCATAGATTTCTTTATTGTAATTAATGTCTTAAATCTATGTAATACCATGACATACCATTTGATGGAAAAATATGAAGGATGTGTTCATAGTTCATGACAGCAAATCCAGACTCCCAAAATTCAATTCAAAATCCAGGAGGTGGTTATATTAACTGTAAGAGTTTTCTTAATTATACATGTATAATTAATTATGCATATTTCTGAATGATAGATCTCTGTATTATATTCACTTTTGTATTAGTATATATGCTGAAATGAATCTTTGCAACCAACAGGCCTACATAAGCTTCAGGTGTCTCTGTTTTCACTCAAGATTTTACTAAGGAAGTGAGAGTGACAAAAAGCCACTATGAAGCATTATGTGCCATACAGAAAAAGACAAATGGATTTTCATCATATATGTTGCCAGAATACACATACAGATTGAACCGACTGTGTTTAGTAGTCACCTGTCCAAGATTAAGGGGCTTCAGTGTTTCAAAGATGACAAAGCTAGCTATATGGGAGTGGAAATAAGAGATATACTCTCTATTCTTTTTCAATAAGAATTTTACTTTTCCTTTTTCTTAATAAACTTTTCTTACAATGAAATGTTGGAGTATCCTGAGAAAATAGTCTAATCCTGACATCTTAGAATCATAGAATGTTTTAGGTTGGAAGGGACCCCTAGAGGTCATCTAGCCCAACCCCACTGCAGTCAGCAGGGACACCTCTAACTAGATCAGGTTGCTCAGAGCCCCGTCCAACCTGGC
>NW_009260478.1:520834-524557 GCF_000687185.1 Egretta garzetta | reverse complement strand
TGTACTGATACTGGGGGTTACCCCAACCCAGGTGCAGGACCTTGCACTTAGCCTTGTTGAACCTCATGAGGTTCACACAGGCCCACCTCTCCAGCCTGTCCAGGTCTCTCTGGATGACATCCCGTCCTTCTGGTGTGTCAACTGCACCACTCAGCTTGGTGTCATCTACATCTTGTTGATTAACTTTTTTTTGTAATCAATATTAAAATCTCAGGAATGAGAAAGATACCTATTAGCGGTATTTTTGACTGTTGGATTATATAGTAGTAATAACAAAAGGCTGAAAAGAGGTCATTATTCAAAATTCAGTTTTTATTATTTTAGCATAATTTGGGGAAAATTCTGTTTTCTGCTAAGCTGATGTAAGTAAAGAATAATGTCTCTGAAGTCAGTAAACATTCTTCATAAAGCTGGCATGCAGTTAAGTGTCTCAGGTCATTTCTTTAAGTGGATTGCATATCTAAATCATTACAGTCCATTTACTTTGAGAAGTCCTCTGGCCACAGAGTGCTGTTTGGAACTAGAGTTGAGAAAATACAAAGGAGATAATACTTCCTTATGTAATCCTTCTACTATCCCCCTTCATTCCCCCTCCTCCCTTAAAAAAAAAAAAAAAAAAAAAAAAGGGGTAAAAAGCGTTTGACAAAATCTGGCTACTGCATAAAAATCTTTCTGATTGTTTTAAAATGCTGCACTTCTGTTCAGCACAACTTAATTATTCAGTTGATGTCTCAGAAGCATGAGATGGTAATTATTATGCCAGAATTTATTTTTAAAGCTGAAGTTCTGTTTGGGTGTGCATCCCATTTCTTTTAATTAATTCAGCTGCAGTGTGTGCCTTGCTTTCTGTCATCTGCATTACAATAGCAGTGACTTCCTAGCCTCTGTGGGCAACTAGCCAGAGAGGCAGAGTAACCCCAGTGTCTCCTCGTGCTTTCACTGCCACTTCAATGGACTATTGCTGTCAGCAGTATAAGTACAATAAATTGAGGCTCTTTCTTCAGTAGAAATCCTATGATAAAATTAAGGAGTACTTTAATATTTTACAAGAGACTGAGACCATCTGTTAAGATCTAGCTGGATGGCTCTTGGTCTAATAGAGTGGAAATGTATCTTGTGACCATCTATTTGGGTGGTTTCTTGAACTGTATCTCCCATTGTTAATCTTTCAGTAATCACTTTCTGTGTCACTGAGTGGTCAGAGCAATTTCCGCTCTCAAGTCAAACCTTAAGGGTCATGCTTTTCATTTATTTAATTAGTTACCAACTTGCTCAGTTAAAGTCCTGTTAAACCTGTAAACCCAGGGGGGAAGGAAAAGAGGAGGAATATTAGAATGGAGAAGGCATTTCTTTTTAAAAAGGGCAAATTTGGGACTAAGATACCATACAGCTAAGTAAAAAGCGACAGACAGATAAGGAGATATTGAAACTTAATCTTCCCAGGATATTTTGTGCTGCTGTGTATTCTGCCGCTGTCAAAAGGTGTATTTTGCAGTACCCATCAATCTTGGATACAGGCTTCATAAGGTCCATCTAACACATTCATTTTACACATCAGAAGTATTGCCAAAGATAGTGTAAAATACCTCTGCACCTTCATGTAAACAGAGTTGCTACCCTGGTGGGCATTTATCTTCTCATAAATTGACTCAGGGAATTAATGACTGAGTGAAACTCTGCTTTGTACTGACTTTCTTTATATATATGATAATTACGGTCTCTTCCTACTTTACATCCTGTGACTTTTAATCCTGTTTTCACTTTAAAATATCCCAACAACTGTAGTGGCTTGCCTTTAGTGGTGTCTGTAAAGTACATTTAACACATGTTTAAATACTTTTATAATCTTAGATTAAAACAAACAAACAAAAAAGAAAATCTTATAAAATAAAAAAATCTGAGCAGAAAATTTTGTTGTGTTTTTTCTTGTACAAAATTGGTTTGAAGTACCTTGCAGTAAGTTACTCATTAGTATTGTATCAATCAGTAAGACATATGGTAGTCTAGTAAAATGGGTAGGCAACAGTATATTTGTCCCACTCAAAACCACAATCACTATTTACTGTAGAATATGATAGACTTCAGAGGAACATTCTGGAAGATTAGCTTAAAACATTGTTTCTAGCTCTGAAACTTGAGATTGGCAAAGTCTGGGCTATTTTGTTTCTTGAGACTCATTGTATGAAAGGCTAAAACCCAGATGCAGATATGCATGGTGGTCTAAGATACATCAAAAGGGTTTTCAGTCCTGGACTATATGCTTAATATTTCATTTGCCAACAATTGCAGGAGATTTACTTTGATTCTTTCATTGGTCTGTGTTCCTGCTCATTCTGTGATTGATGGGGACTATGAATATTCAGAACTTAACCTCAGTGAGCAAGATTTGCAATTGTTTGGATGACTGATGTACTCTATATCCATATTCCAAGAAGTGGACTAAATGTACATCTGCATTCTATATCCATATTCCAAGAAGTGGACTAAATGTACATCTGTAATTTCCAGAAGCAAGTTGTGCTTCATAAAAACTCTGTAAGAGTTTTCCTGTCATGGAGAAGAGGAGAGGTGTCTGAGGACTGGAGGATAGCCAATGTAATCCCAGTCTTCAAAAAGGGCAAGAAGGAGGACCCAGGGAACTACAGGCCAGTTAGTCTCACCTCCATCCTTGGAAAGGTGATGGAACAACTCATTCTGGCTGTCTTCTCCAAGCAAGTGGAGGAAAATAAGGTGATCAGCAGTACCCAGCATGGATTCACCAAGGGGAAATCATGTCTAATCAATCTGATAGCCTTCTATGATGGCATGACCAGCTGAGTAGAAGAGGGGAGAGCAGTAGATATGGTCTGCCTTGACTTCAGCAAGGCTTTTGACAGTGTCTCCCATAACATCCTCGTAGGGAAGCTCAAGAAGTGTGGGTTGGATGAGTGGACTGCAAGGTAGATTGGGAACTGTCTGAACAAAGGGCTCAGAGGGTTCTGATCAGTGGGGCAGAGTCTAGTTGGAGGCTGGTAGTTAGTGGAATTCCCCAGGGCTCAGTACTTGGCCCAGTCTTGTTCAACTTGTTCATCAATGACCTGGACGAGGACCCTCCCCAGGTTCGCTGAAGACAAAAAGCTGGGAGGAGTGGCTGATACACCAGAGGGCTGCACTGCCATTCAGCGGGACCTGGGCAGGCTGAAGAGTTGGACGGAGAGGAACCTGATGTGTGGTATGCAAGAAATGCAGAAGCCTAGTGGGCAGTAACCGCAAAGTCAAGAAGAGGAGGAGCAAGAGGGCATCACCATGACCACACAGTGATTGGCAGGACTGGAATGTGGCCTTGCTATAAAACTTAGGGCTCGAAATTAAACTGCATCACTTGGAGCATCCATACTGTGTATGCTGTTTTTCCTTGACCCACAGGCGGCAGGGTGTCTGCGTGATCCTTCGGGTAACCTTAAAGTTGATACAAGAACCAACACTGATGAAGTTCCATACGGGCAAGTGTTGAGTGCTATACCTGGGGAGGTCGAACCCCATGCACCAGTACAAGCTGGGGGCTGACCTGCTGGAAAGCAGTTCTACCTAGAGAGACCTGGGAGTCCTGATGGATGACAAGATGACCATGAGCCAGCAGTGTACCCTTGTTGCCAAGACGGCCAATGGTATCCTGGGGTGCATTAAGAGGAGTGTGGCCAGCAGGTCAAGGGAGGTTATCCTCCCCCTCTACTCTGCCCTGGT
>NW_009260478.1:513977-520724 GCF_000687185.1 Egretta garzetta | reverse complement strand
CTGAGAGAGTTGGGCTTGTTCAGCCTGAAGAAGAGAAGACTGAGAGGGGATCTTATCAACATGTACAAATATCTTAAGGATGGATGTCACGAGGACAGAGCCAGACACTGCAGTTGTGTCCAGCAACAGGACAAGGGGCAATGGATACAAACTGAGACATAAGAGGTTTCAGTTGAATATGAAGAAGAACTTGTTTACTTGGAGGGTGACAGAGCACTGGAACAGGCTGACCAGGGAGGTTGTGGAGTCTCCTTCTCTGGAGATATTCAAAACCCTCCTGGACGATGTCCTGTGTAACCTGCTCTAGAAGAACCTGCTTTAGCAGGGGGGTTGGACTGGATGATCTCCCAAGGTCCCTTCCAACCCCTGCCATTCTGTGATTCTGTGATCACTCATCAATCTTCTGTCCTTGATCGTGAGACTATTGGGTCATAAAGGTAGAAATGTATTAAGTGGAATATATCCAATTTCTCTTATTTCTGTTAATGTATTTTCTTACTTTATGGTTTACTCAGAGGAAACAGTCTGCAATACATGTTAATAACTTTGTTGCCAAATTGTTTTGTCTACAACCTACAGTGATATGATTTGTTAAAATATGAACACTGCATATACTTGCAAGTGTATTTTCCTATTATGCCAATGTTGCGGATGGAGCGAGAGGGAGGCAAAAATAATGTGGTTTATTGGTGTAATACAGTGAGTTAACAAAGGTCAGTGGTAACTGCGACAATAGTTTGAGATTCGATGGCAAGGTACACTTTGTTATTTACTGCACAGAGGACAGGGTCAGACAAAACTGTCAGGGAGACCCTCCCGTTGAGTCATGAGGTTCAGAAAAGATCCCCTTGCTTTCTAAACTCCCTCAGAGAGGAGTCTAGGTGCGGCTGGATCCAATCCTAGTCCCAGACTTGGTCAATGGTTTATGTCTAAAGGATTATATATGCGCAATTAATCCTTTATGTCACTTAGCTAAGATTTCCAAGTTAGCATGCTGTTAGTCACTTACCGAGAATCTGTCGTGGTAAGGAATCTCTCAACCTTGAGGAGTAACCTTGAGAGGCGTCCCTGCTCAAGGGGAGATCCTGGTATGCAGCCCGCTGCCGTGCAAGAGAGCTCAAAGGGCTCTTGGGCTGCTCACTATTGATGGGGGTAAGATAATTGGCTCATAGTCATATTTGCATACTGACCACTGTGCTTAGATGGGCACATTCCACAATAGCCCTTGGCTATTGTATTGTTATCTGTCTCCCCCCACATCCAGTGGGTGCATCCTTCAGGACCAGATACAGACCAGACACATCTATCACCACGGCCACAGGTGGTTATCACTTGAAAGAGGTCAAAGGAGGGGGAGTCAGAGACGAGGGGGAAGCACACTGCCACAGCCAAATAATTAAAAAGTGGATAAAGATTTAAGAAGGGGTTGAAGACGTGCTGTTCCTATACTGTTATCGGTATATAATCTGGGATTGATCCTTGCTTCATGAGCTACCTGGTTCAAAGCAGCTTGTTGCCCACCCTGCTGATGGCATACTTGATTCGGAGTGGAGCACCTGCACCCATCCTGCAGGGAACTGGGAGGACTCCCTGCACCTGTCACAGGAGTCTGCTCACCCACCACCATCTCTTCAATGTCATATGAAAACAGCAAGAGATGGTATAGACACCAGTGTACATCTTTTTAGATTTTGAATAAAACTGCTTGGTCCGTACTTAGATCTCTTAGCATGAGGCTTCCCTACCTCATAGCTAAGGAGCCAAGGAGACTTTTCAGCTCTGAATTCCTGGTCCTTGTTCCCTCACCTTTCCACCTTCCGAAATCTGATATAGGTCAAGATGCACTTTCTCAAAAGAAATGGCTTTCTTCTTGGCCCATAAAGCCCCCATTTGGGTCTGAGATATTTTAACAAGTTTGTATATAGTTTTTAGACATTGCTTGTCACATTCATCATTTATGACATGATATAAAGTGTTTCTTGCAGTTTCTTCTTAACACTGTCTCAGGCTGGATGTTATAGAGTGATTGCTGCAGAGGTCTGTTGTGATAGCGTGTTTGAATTAGCAGGGTCTTATATATACAGTGGTTCCTGGATGGAAATATTTATTATTTTTGTCTATAGGGGTCCACAGTTTTTCCATTGCAGGTGAAAAAATTAAAAAAAAAAAAAAATAAATAAAAAAAAAGCATAAATTGGATTAATGTAATTTGGAAGACTGGGTTAACAGGGCCCTAGAAATAGACACAGCCATTACAATTTATGTCTAAGTATAAAACTGTCTTCACTGAGTTGCTATATTTCTCAGAAAAAATTCTCAACACATACTTTTTCCATTATACTCTGTATTCTTATGCTCTTTCAGTCATATTTTTGCGTCTAAATTGGAGACAAATGGATTTGATAGATGGACTATTAGATGTATAAGGAATTGACAGGATGGTGACATCCAAGAGTTACAGTCCAAACAGAAACCACTAACCAGTAGTGTCCCTCAAGGGTCCATATTAGGACCAGTACTGTACAACAACTTTATTAATGACATAGACAGTAGGACTGAGCGCACCTCAGCAAGTTTGCAGATGACACCAATCTGAGTGGTGCAGTTGATTCACTTCAGGGAAGGGATGCCATCCAGAAGAACCTTGACAGGCTTTAGGAGTGGATCCATGCGAACTTCATGAAGTTCAATAAGGCCAAGTGCAAGGTCCCATACCTGGGTCAGGGCAATCCCCAATATCAATACAGACTAGGGGATGAATCGATTGAGAGAAGCCCTGCAGAGAACTTGGGGATGCTGGTGGAAGAAAAATTAGACATGAGATGGCAATGCACGCTTGGAGCCCAGAAAGCCAAAGGTATCCTGGGATGCACAGGAAGAAGCATGGCTAGCAGGTCGAGGGAGGTGATTCTCACCCTCTACTCTTTTCTTGTGAGACCCCACTAGGAGTTCTGCATGCAGATTTGGGGTCCCGAGAACAAAGATAGGGAACTGTTTGTGCAGGTCCAGATGAGGGCCGCGAAAATGATCAGAGGGCTGGGACACCTCTCCTGTGAAGAATGGCTGAGAGAGCTGGGGTTGTTCAGCGTGAAGAAGTGCAGTCTCTGGGAAGACCTTCTTGCAGCTTATAAGCAAGATGGAGATAGACTTTTTACTAAGGCCTGTAGTGACACGACGAGGTACAGTGGTTTAAAACTGAAAGAGGCTAGGTTCAGATTAGACATAAAGAAGAAATTTGTTATGATGGGAGTGGTGAGACACTGGAACAGAGAACGTTGAGAATGCCCCATCCCTGGAGGTGCTCAAAGTCAGACTGGATGGGGCTTTGAGCAACCTGATCTAGTGGAAGATGTCCATACCTATGTCAGGGAAATCAGATTAGATGTTCTTTAAAGGTCCCTTCCAACCCAAACCATTCAATGATTTTATGATTCGACAATGTGGAACATATTCAGAGAAGACTTCTATACAGAAGTAGAGCCAATATGATGAACCTTCTTTTTTTTAGATTAAAAAGAATCCAAAATGCCACCCCCCTGTACTTCAGGTAACTTTTCTTGCTTATATGCTTTAATTGAATTTTTTAAAAGATAACTTCATAAAATGCATTAGTAATTCATTTTTCACATTTGCACAGAAGGAGAAAATTGATAACCAACCTTTCTTTAACTAGACCAGATATGAAAATGGACAGAATTGAAGTAATACATAGTATTGTACTCATTATATCATAAGACATCTTTATTTCAGGTGGCATGGAGGTGTAGGCTGTTCATTAGAGTTTTTATACTTGGAATGTACAAGCTTTTACTTTTAAGAACATTTTCAATGTAAAATGACTTTGTTTTTGCAGCTTGATCACATTTTCAAGTTTTAATATTTTCTTTTTTTTTTCACTTTAAGTAAACCTTTCACCCAAAAGAAAAAAGGACAAAATATTTGTAATTTATTCTTCCTCTTCAACTGGAATACAATAAAATAGCTTTTGAAAAGCGACAGAAATATACAGAATAATACAGTCTCAAACAGGCGAGATATTTTGTAGAAGTCAAACTAGATAGAAAAGACAATAATATAACCTAGAGCATCTCAGTGAGCAATTTAGGAGGATGGGTAGTGCCTCAATCATTCTTTGTCGTCCTAAGAAAGGTAATAATATTGTATACAGTAGAGGTTTTTGTGCTCTCACACCACTAATATCACATAGATTCTATATACTATTTCAGGTTTTAAGAGTTTGTTTTGGTTTGTGGTTTATGTTTTGGTTTGGGTTTTTTCTTGTTTTTTTTTTCCTGGTTTTGGCCTGTTTATTTAATATACATAAAATGCCAAATCCACAAAAAATTTCTGCATGAAGACTTTCCCTAGATTTCTTCAGGAGCTGAACACATGCTTCTTAATGGGTGTTTTGTCTCATTTCCATATATGTTTGTTCAGTGCTCTTCTGGCTTAGTGTCCCAGTTGATCAATGTGGCATACATATTTATTGACCTAGATGTGGCAATCAATTAAAATCTGATTGAAGACCAGGTCTACTTATTTTAGTTAAAAAGACAAATATTCTATAACAAGTAAAAGCAGAATTAAACTCCTAAATGTCCATAATTTCATAATCACAACATGAAATGCAGTAAATCTATTACTGTTTAAATCTGACTCTGAAATTTACTGGTAGAAAATAATTTGACGGAACTATCAGATGTCTTATCTTAAAAATCCTTGTTTTATTAGTGTTATTCAGTAACTTAATGATTAGGTGTATGAGTAAGGATTATAAGTCTCTAGACAATGCTGTAAACCCTAAGATCACACATAGTAAGGGACAGCTCCTGCCAAAGAAAGTTTAATAATCCAAAGAAATTATACAGAACTACAGAACCCAAGTGATTTGCAGACAGTCAGGAGACAGGTAAAAACTAGACTTGAGTGCCTTGACTTCTGGGCCACTGTCCTAACCTTGCTTCCTTTGCCTTAGAAACATTTCAGAATTGCTTAACTAGTGTCCAGTGCATCCCAGGGACAATTTTGAAAGTTAATGTCAAAGACCACTTCATAAATTGAAATTTGATTAAATTTAATACTTTTTCAAATGCCTCTTGTGAAATTAAACTCCTCATTATCTCTCCTAATGATCTTTAATATTTCATGTGGATTAACTGGATGGTGAAATCCCTAAAGAACAGATTTATGTTTCTTAAATTGTATGTTAAACATTACAGAAAAAAAAATTACATTGTCTCCAAAATTTGATGGAGAATAGGGTAGTTTTGTAATAATGTGTCCCCTAAATGGACACTAAAGGGAACTATATTCCTATCAGTATGTTATTCACAGTTTCAACTTATGCTATTATTCTCTTCAAGATATTATTTAGGAATCACAATACGACTCTATTTTTATATCTGGAGGATCCTTCTGTGATCATCCTTCCATTTTTTTTCCGATGTTATCCCGATTAGTTTCTCATCAAAACATTCAAATATAAACTACAATGAAAATTGAGTTAATTTTTAAGCAAAGTCTTGATTCAGCAAGTAATACATAAATGTATACATAAATTAACATACAAATTTTAATTTAGAAGTCAGTGAGTTAGTTGCATTCTGAATAGAAAAAGTCTTAAACACCAAGCTGGATGGAGATCTAGTTTACTCTGTTTAATCAGACAGAATAAAACAAGTTTATGTTTGACTTTTTTCATAATAATTAATGTTTTTTATAATCTTTTAACTGTGTTCCGAGATTCTTTACTGTGTCTTGTAGTATGATATAAACTTCAGAATGCCAGGTGTCTATTCCTGTAATGTATCCAGTTGTCACTTGTTTGAGTTTTTGAAGTTTTTCTCTGTGTACATATAATACAAACATAATGTGATTTCAAGAAACCAATTCTGATAAAATTCTAGAGTTATAATACATGATTACTGGTGGAAGGCAAGGTGTTCCATTGAACTAATGAGATAATGAATTCTTATGGTTGAATGCTCAGTAGGTGTAACACAACACAGATTAATTAAAACTAGTGGAAGTAGGTAAATTTACATAGGCTGAGGATCTGTCCCTTAACATTGAATCTAGTTTCCCACATTGTTGGTTCTTGTATCAACTTTAAGGTTACCCGAAGGATCACACAGACACCCTGCCGTCTGCGGGTCAAGGAAAAACAGCACACACAGTATGGATGCTCCAAGTGACGCAGTTTAATTTCGAGCCCTAAGTTTTATAGCAAAGCCACATTCCAGTCCTGCCAATCACTGTGTGGTCACAGTGATGCCCTCTTGCTCCTCCTCTTCTTGGCCCTGTGGTTACTGCCCACTCGGCTTCTGCATTTCTTGCATACCACATTTCCCCCTCCCTAAGTTCTATTTTATTTTATGCTACATGTTAATATACCAAAGTTATCTAATGCATTTTCTAGAAGCAATTCTTATAACAGTCGCGCTACAGCTCGTAACAATAGTGGTAATACGCATGCAATAACAAGGATAAAGCATTAATATAACAATACCTGCAATTAAAATTACCTGCAACCCAAATCACAGATTAGTATTGTAACTCTGGACGAACCCACTTCGTGGGAACCCAGTGTACCTCTCCGTCTTTCTCTACACAGGCATAACCCCTCCCTAAGCAAACAAGATGGAACCCTTTCTCCCACTGCCTGGTGTCCACTCCCCGCACTTGCACTGGCGGCTTGATCCGTCTCTGTAACTCTTCTGGTGTCAACTGCCAATGTAATTGTGATGC
>NW_009260478.1:510003-513041 GCF_000687185.1 Egretta garzetta | reverse complement strand
TCAAGGAAACACAGCATACACAGTATGGATGCTCCAAGTGATGCAGTTTAATTTCGAGCCCTAAGTTTTATAGCAAAGCCACATTCCAGTCCTGCCAATCACTGTGTGGTCACGGTGATGCCCTCTTGCTCCTCCTCTTCTTGGCCTTGCGGTTGCTGCCCACTCGGCTTCTGCATTTCTTGCATAACACACCATATGATTCTTCTAATTGCTATTTTCAGCTTTACAGCTATCTGGCAGATACAGTAGGAGGGTTATAAAATATTTAATTAAATTATGAAGTCACAGTCATATTTTATTTCAAAACATTCCCAAATGTTTTAAATCAACTTGTTCAATAGTAAAACTTTAAACACTAACAGGCCCAAAATTTTGGCCTATATCAGTTATCATCAGTTTGTGAAAGTAAGTGAATAATAACACTTCCAATTCCACTTCTGGTTTGAATAAAGAGAACAAAGCAAATATTTCCTGCCTAATTACTGGTATTTCTTCCCACAGTCACTGATTTTTTTTTTTTTTAATGTTTTTTCTGTTTCCAGATGAATTCACAGACAAAATCCATTCTTTGTGAGAGTTGTCAAAATCATCTTTTTGTTGTTGTTGTTTGGGTGTTGTTTTTTGTTGTGGGGTTTTGTTTTTTTTTTCCCCTTGGGAAAAAAGTTAGAGACATTTGTAATTGTTTAATTAGACTGGAGAATAGGAGTGAAGAGTCTATATCCTTTAAGCAAAACTCTGGAGGCAGGGCTGTTCTAATACTAAAAGAAAAGCAGCTTAAGCAAAATTTCTTTTAACACCTTACTTCATAACCAGAAATGTTTGTGGATTCAGGTACTGAACTGGTCAAAGTGTTCAACATGGTGCTTAAATGTTACCACAGACCTTCACTGTGCACACTGAGTACTTTTGTCTATGTAGTGAGCTCTCGTTTATCAATAATGACATAAAAGCAAGTTTTTCCTGAAAAAGGATATCTTAAAAATAAATATATATATTTTGGTTTTTTCTTCACAAAAAGAAAAGGATAGGGTAAAAATCAGGGCTTTGAGAATAGTTAGAAAGCCTCTGTGAAACTCATTAATTGCAAAGAGGTGTAATTTATAATTAACAGTTAAACTCTCAATGCACAGTTTGGCATTCTGGGGCCAAGACTAACAGATCGTGTTCAGACTTGGTGATGACAAAGGTCAACAAAAGAATAGCTTAAAATCAGTGGAAATAAATATGAAACCATGCACTGCTGTGGATTAATTGAGGTAGTGAGCTAAGCCCCACACAGCAACTCATTCACTCCTACACAGCAGGATGTGGGAAAGAATTCGAAGGGTAAAAAATGGGAAAACTTGTGGGCTGAGATAAAGACAGTTTAATACATAAAAGAGAAAGAAGAAAAATAAAAATCAAAAGCAAAAAAAAAAAGAAAAAAAGAAAGTATTGCAAAAGCAGTAGCTCACCACCGGCCAATCAATGCCCAGTCAATCCCTGAGGAATGGTAACCTTTGGAAAATTCTCCCCTAGCTTTTATTGCAGAGCAAAACGTCATATGGTATGCAATACCTCTTTGTTCAGCTGGGATCAGCTGTCCTGAGAGGTGTAATTTATAATTAACAGTTAAACTCTCAATGCACAGTTTGGCATTCTGGGGCCAAGACTAACAGATCGTGTTCAGACTTGGTGATGACAAAGGTCAACAAAAGAATAGCTTAAAATCAGTGGAAATAAATATGAAACCATGCACTGCTGTGGATTAATTGAGGTAGTGAGCTAAGCCCCACACAGCAACTCATTCACTCCTACACAGCAGGATGTGGGAAAGAATTCGAAGGGTAAAAAATGGGAAAACTTGTGGGCTGAGATAAAGACAGTTTAATACATAAAAGAGAAAGAAGAAAAATAAAAATCAAAAGCAAAAAAAAAAAGAAAAAAAGAAAGTATTGCAAAAGCAGTAGCTCACCACCGGCCAATCAATGCCCAGTCAATCCCTGAGGAATGGTAACCTTTGGAAAATTCTCCCCTAGCTTTTATTGCAGAGCAAAACGTCATATGGTATGCAATACCTCTTTGTTCAGCTGGGATCAGCTGTCCTGTCTGTGTCCCCTCCCAGCCTCTTGTGCACCCCCAGCCTATTCTCCTTTGGTGTTGGGGGAGAGCAGACTAAGAAACAAAAGGACTTAATGCTGTATAAACACTGTTTAGTGAGATCTAAACCACTGGTGTGTTATCAACAGTTTTGGTCACAGATCCAAAACATAATAACATGCAGGCTGCTATGAAGAAAATTAACCCTGTCCCAGAAGAGGAAATTTTAGAGAGGTGAAGAAAGATGACCAAAGGTTTAGAACAGCCTCTATATGCAGAATGATGAGACTCCAGATTAGAACAGGTTAGGTTATAGAGGAGAAACAGGATAGAATTATATCAAATCATGAAAGGCATAAAGAAGATGAAGCACAATATTTTCTTTCTCTTCAAATAGAAGACAGAATTCAAAAGAAACTAGCAGCTGACAGTTCGAAACAGGTGGTGCTTTTACATAAGGGTTATGCAATAGATATTTTATCGTCAGAATGTTGTGGATACCAAGTTTATAAAAATTCAGAAAGTCATTAAGAGGAAAAAAAAAAGAGAAAATACCATTGAGGGCAAAAAATACAGAAATGCATCTTCTTTAGGTATTTTCCAGGCATGAAATATTTGGATACTTTGAGAGCATTCAAGGAGGTAGATGAGTCCATAACTGCCTTGTTCTTGCATAACTTACCTGCCTTGTTTTCATTCAAGCCAGAAAAATATACTTAGTTTTTACATTGGTGCTTGAATGTGTTCCACAGGTAAATTTGGGGTTTTGTATCCAGTATAAAAAATACTGATTTTATTACCGCTGGTTTGCCAGTAAAAGTTTCTACCTGTAGCAGATGGACAAGACAAGAGATTAAACTTTGGCAGCAAGATCATAGAATCATAGAATCATAGAATCATAGAATCATAGAATCATAGAATCATAAAATGTTTTGGGTTGGAAGAGACCCCTAGAGGTC
>NW_009260478.1:495634-505698 GCF_000687185.1 Egretta garzetta | reverse complement strand
TCCCGGGGGGCTGTTTTTATCCGTCGGGGGGGTCAGGCCGCCGTCACCCCTGACTCCGCCCCCGCTGAGTCAGAGCTGCCCGCTCGTTAGGACCTGGCTCTGAGGTGGGGGGGACTCAGGTGCCCTCTCCCTCCCTGCGCTTTTGACTTCGCGGTTCTGCTATCACATTCCTTCAGTTTTGTGCTATGAAATCACCACTGCAATAGTCCTGATTTTATTTCGTATACTTCAGATTTCAAACATTAAAGAAACACAATGGAAAATTTAGGTCTATGAAGATACAATATAGAATCCAAAACCAAATGGTGCATAGTCTGGACAGTTTGCTCTGGAAGGGGCTAGCCTGAGCAGTGTGGGAACTAATTATTCTGCCTTACTGGGGAGAAGATTTTAACACTGTAGATACAGACTCTATAAAGCAACCAGTAACTGACAGGATGTGTCGGCATTCATGCCCCTTATAAGGGAATAGAAGAGGCTGTGAAACTGAATTGGTGTGGGGGCTGTTTTTCCTCTCTGTTATTGGCATAACAGCAGTGGGGGCATGGGACTGTAATCTACTGAAAAATGTTACCTGAAAATGTTTGTGTGGCAATTTGCACATAAAGGCGTACAGAAAGGGCGCTAAAGCTCTGCCAGCTTGACCAGGAAGCAATGGTACCCACCTGGCAGAAAGCCATGGCCTCTCTAAGCTCTGGACCCACCATGAGTGGCGCAGCTTTCTAGGCAGAGCTCCGGTGGGAACATGCTGCCAGCAGAGTACCAGGCTGCAGGCTATGCCCTGCTCTTATGCCAGTACGGGCTGACAGCAGTGAGCACTCTTGTGTGAGGTGCACCCATGGAAAGGGACTCCTCCAGGCAGTCACAGAGCTCTGGGAGGAGGTGAGTGGGTTGAGGAATATCAGGGAGAGTGAGAGAGAGACAGACTGCTGGAATTGCACCCGAAGTTCTCTGAGACAGGCCCAACAGGCAAACAGGATGCATGAATACATGATATGGAGGATTCCCTGTCCTCTCTCCTCCTAGCTGAATACAGTGACTTAAGGTATAGGGGGCAATGGTGACAAGTTTCTGCCTGGTGCAGCAGGCACCTCTCCTCTGTGACTGCCCCACTCTCCCAGGTGCCTGCCCAGGCTCTGCAAGTGGAATCAAACAGCGATGAGGACAATGGTTCATCTAACTTGGAGGTGTCACCAAGGTTAAGTTGGCCTGAGCCCTGTGCCAAAACCACTTCCATAAAGAAAAACAGACAGGTCATTGTCATAGAAGACTCCCTTCTGAAGGGAACACAAGGCTCAACATACATACAAGACACAGTTCTTACGGAGGTTTGCTGCCTCCCTGGGGCCTGGATTAAAGAAGTGAAGAGAAAGCTTCCTACCCTTGTACAACCCTTAGATTACTATCCATTACTGATTATTCAGGTAGGCAGCGATGAAGTTGCAACAAGAAGTCCAAGGGCAAACAAGAGACGCTTCAGTGCCTCGGGAGGAATGGTTAAGGGATCAGGACCTCAAGTAGTGTTCTCCTCTATCACTCCAGTTGCAGGGAATGATGAAGGAAGACACAGGAAGAGCTAGCAGATCAATATCTGGCTCTGAGCCTGGTGTCACCAGCAGAATTTTAGGGGTTTTGATCATGGATCAGTCTACATGACAGTGTACATGATCTGTCTACATGACAGTCTACATCTACAGGCCTGCTGGCAACAGATGGAGTATACCTGTCTCAAAGCAGGAAAAGAATCTTTGTGCAGGAGTTAGCAGGGATCACTGAAAGAGCTTTAAACTACATATTAAGGAGGAAAGGGATAAAACCAGGCTCACTAGAGATAGCCCAGGGATGGTATACCAGTATTTGAGGGATGGTGTGCTAGCAAGGTCCTTCAGTCTGCCATCTCAGTGTAGGTAGGGGACGGAGATCCATGCAGCAGCAAAGACACAAGGGTTATGGATGTGTTAGAAATCACAGAAGTGCCTAAGAATGGTCACACAGGACCAGGACTTCTCCCCCCAAAATGGTGGTGGGGTCAATAGCCCAACAGTAGTGCTACACCAATGCACAAAGCATGGACAACAAACAGGAGGAATTGGAAGCCATAATGCAGGAGGAAAACTATGATGTAGTTGCCATCACAGAAACATGGTGGGATGACACACACAATTGGAGTGCTGCCATGGATGCCTATAAATTCTTCAGAAGGGATAGGTAAGGAGGGAGAGGCCTGTATGTTAGGGAATGTTTTGATTGTCTAGAGTGTAATGATGCTGACAATAGGGTAGGGTGTTTATGGGTAAGAATCAGGGGAAAGTTTAATAAGGGAGATATCATGGTGAGTGTCTGTTATAGATCACCCAACCAGGATGAAGAGGCAGATGAAATATTCTATAAGCAGCTGGGAGAAGTTTCACTATTGCTAGCCCTGGTTCTCATGGGGGATTTCAACTTAGTAGATGTCTGCTGGAAATACAATACACAGAGAGAAAACAGTCTAGGAAGTTCCTGGAGTGCATGGAAGACAACTTCCTGACACAGCTGATGAGTGAGCCAACTAGAGAAGGTGCCCCTCTAGACCTGATATTTGTGAACAGTGAAGGACTGGTGGGAGACGTGACAGTTGGAAGCTGTCTTGGGCATAGAGATCATGAAATGACAGATTTTTTGATTCTTGGAGAAGTAAGGAGGTGGGTCAATAGAACTGCTACCCCGGAATTCCAAGGGCACTGAGGGAGCTGGCAGAAGTGCTCACAAAGTCACTTTCCATCATTTATCAGCAGTCCTGGTTAACCAGGGAAGTCCCAGTTGACTGGAGGTTGGCAGATGTGATGCCCATCCACAAACAGGTCTGGAAGGAGGACTGAGGGAACTACAGGACTGTCAGTCTGATCTCAGTGCCGGGGAAGGTTAGAGAGAAGATCATCTTGAGTGCCATCACATGGCACATTCAGGAAAAACAGATGATCAAGCCCAGTCAGCATGGGTTTATGAAAGGCAGGTCCTGCTAGACTAACCTCATCTCCTTTTATGACAAAGTGACCCACTTAGTGCATGAGGGAAAGGCTGTGGACGTAGTGTACCTGGACTTTAGTAAAGCCTTTGACACCATTTCCCACAGCATTCTGCTGGCTGCTCATGGCTTAGACTGGTGTATGCTTTGCATGGTAAAATCCTCGCTGGATTGCCAGGCCCAAAGAGTGGTGGTGAATGGAGCTAAATCTAGTTGGAGTCCAGTCACAAATGGCATTCCCCAGGGCTCAGTACTGGGGCCAGATATGTTTTGTATCTTTATCAATGATTTGGACGAGGGGATTGAGTGCATTCTCAGTAAGTTTTCAGATTACACCAAACTCTGTGGGAGGGTCAATCTGCTTGAGAGAAGGAGGGCTCTACAGAGGGATCTGGACAGGCTGGATTGATGGGAGGTTCAACAAGGCTCAGTGCTGGGTCCTGCACTTGGGTCACAACAACCCCATGCAACACTACAGGCTTGGGGGAGAGTGGCTGGGGGGGGGGCGCGCGCAAAAGGACGGGGCGGGGGGTACTGGTTGACAGCCAGCTGAATATGAGCCAGAAGTGTGCCCAGGTGGCCAAGAAGGCCAATGGCATCCTGGCTTGTATCAGGAATAGTGCGGCCAGCAGGAGTAGGGGAGCGATTATGCCCCTGTACTCAACACTCCTGAGACCGCACATCGAATACTGTGTTCAATTTTGGGCCCCTCACTGCAAGAAAGGTGCTGGAGTGTGTCCAAAAAGGGCAACAAAGATTGTGAAGGGTCTGGAGCACAAGTCTTCTGAGGAGCAGCTGAGGGAGCTGGGGTTGTTTAGTCTGGAGAAAAGGAGGCTAAGGGAAGACCTTATTGCTCTCTACAACTGCCTGGAAGGAGGTTGCGGCAAAGTGGGTGTTGATCTCCCAGGTAACAAGCAATAGGACAAGAGGAAATGCCCCCAGGATACACCAGGAGACGTTTAGATTGGACGTTAGGAAAAATTTTTTCACCAAAAGGGCTGTCAAGCATTGGAACAGGCTGCCCAGGGAAGTGGTTGACTCCCCATCCCTAGTGGTATTTAAAGACATGTAGATATGGTGCTTAGGGACATGGTTTAGTGGTGGACTCAGTAGTGCTAGGTCAACGGTTGGATGTGATGATGATGATCTTTTAAAGACCTTTTTCTAACCCAAACAATTCTATAATTCTATGATTATATTGCCTAACAAAGAGAAGATTGAGGTTCTTAAAAACCTTTTAGTAGGATGACCAGGGACATGAACTTTACATAATGAAGTTGATGAACAGATTATTCTGTTCTTCTTGTTGACAGAGGAAGATTGTCATAGAAATGTCTTTCACTCTTGCATGTCTGCATCCATTTGCCTTTCATAGAAAGATTAGATAACTTGTCTAACCTCCATCAAAATATTTTCAATAAAGAGGACATCACTAAGAAGAGAAATATTGGTGTTACTCTGTTTTATAAACTATTTAGTTTTTAACATGCATGATGGAACTTGTCTTTTGTTCATAGCCTTATTCTTTCTGCTAAAACTTGACTAGAAGTCCCTAATTAGAGTTTTCAAAAACTCCTCCCCGCATGTTAAGTCATTCTGCTACACCTTCTTCATCCATGCTCAGAGGATACTGAAGGGGAAATCTGACTTTAAAGAATAAGTGTATTACTGCTGTTGCTGTGAGAAATACTGAATGTCTTCATGTCTTTGATGTACATGTAATCCTCACACAGTATTACTACCTACTAGTAGTAATGATGCTAGTAGGCTGCAAAGTAGTATGTTACTTCCCTATCTGCAATAGAAGTCTGTATAAGGCTACAAAGAATTTCAGTGAATTGGAGTCTGCTTGAAAACTATGTCAGTATGTGCAAACCATTTCACGGTTCCAAATAAATTTAAACCTCTCTATAGATCTATTTCTAGGAAGTGCAAACCACTTGTAAATTTAGTCCTTTAACTCCAAGATCCCACTTCAGGGCACCACATCAGAATGCATTAAAGACAGTCCTTCTCCTCATTCAAGTCTGATTCAAACACTTATTCAAATCTCATAAACAATCAGTGAAGCAGAAGCTTAATTTTAACTGAACCTTTATGTTTACTTTCCTTGCTGGTTGTGATAGCACAAACAAAAATGGCCAATCATATCTCCCATTTGTCTTCTGAAAAATTTTGTCCAAGTTACTGTAACCTCTAACCTAAGGTGGTATTTTCAGAAATTCAGCTTGAGTTTAGTCTTATTGTGCATTGCGTATAGTTTTCTTATTGTGCAAAGGGAAATTCCATCAATAATCGAATAAAATTATAAGATGTACATCACTAATGTTAGTTTTCCTTAAACACTGTAAATGTCTGATTCATCAAAATTCAATTCTGTTTTATGGTACACTGAAGTAAAACCACTTAGCTTTTTTAGATTTGACTAGCAGTAGTTAGACTAACAGATCTGAGGGATTCAAAGAAGCAAAATTCAGCTCTGGCATCTGTAATAGTAGTTCAAAAATAGAATGCTTATGGAAGAAAAAGGCACGAGTAAGTTTTCTTTTGTGATATTCCTGCCTTTTTCTTGTGTGACAACAGCTTGGTGCTGTTCAGTGCACTTCAGACATGTGCCTTAGCTAGTCAAAGACAACTCTGATCAGGGGGATCAAATAAAGGAACTCTGCAAAGGACGGAGAAGCGCATCAACCAACGTATGTCAGCAGAAAACACTATGCCTTTGTGACCTTAAGCAAAACAGTCTCTGTACCAAGAGATTATTTAAATCATGAAACTGGTCTAAATATCCCAAGTGGAAATATGAGCCATCCAAAAAGTCTGTATGAAAGCTGGAAAAGAAAAGGTAAATGCAAAAAAGCATTAACTATATAGTGTTAGATTTTTTCTTTCCTTTTTTTTTTCTTTTTTATTCTTTTTTCCTGTCTTTTTCTTTCTTTTTTTTCTTTCTTTTTTTTTTCTCTTAATGATATAACAGTTAAACTCAAGCTTTTAACTAGGTGAACTAGGGGATATGTCATCGGATCAGCTCAATCTTCCATTTGCTCAAATTTTTCACTGTAGTGAGTTTGTTGAATTCTTATTATGAGAACTTAGCTGTATGTTATTATTATTAGAACCATCAAAACCTTTAATGAGTGGAAATTTTTGAAAATACATAGTTATGAAATTGACTTACTTTTGAGATAATTTTTTAAGGTAAGGAAAAGAGAAGTTGTTTAATTTACTCAAGGTAGGTTAATGCTCTGTGAACATCTGGCTAAATTTCCTTTCCTTTTTCCTAGAATGCATAGTATTGAATAATTTTACTACCCAAGGGTTTTCTGAAGGTAGTTTCACAGCTGCCTTTCTAGTATTATGAAAGATAGTTTTAATCTATAAACTCATATCTACTATGTTTAAGTACCAAAGAAAATATGGGTCACTGTATTGTTTCATGAATATAAAATTATCTGGTAGTCATAATATCTAGTAGCCTAAGTTATTTGTTATCCAAATATCCAAATTTTTTATGCAAATGAGAGAATCAAAGCCCTGCTTTAAAGCTTTCTGAAGTAAATGGAAAATCTCCTTTTAATTTCCTGGTTGTACTGCAACTAGTAAATACCTAAATGAAACATTGAACAAATAAGCACTTCCTAGTCACTCCTCATTTAGAGAGATAGTAGGAAGTACATGTATAATAAACCATCATTCAGAACCTAAAGAATTTATACTAACCAAACTGTTCATTACATTTCTAATAAGTACTGATTTAAAACTAGTATATTTACATTCTCAAGTACATTTTGATAATGCATTTTGTTTTGCTTTACCTCTATATTTGTAATCTATGGTATGACAAACACCTATTTTTTCATTGTATCTCAATGTTAAAAAAAAGTACATACTGCAAAAGCAGGAACAAGATAAATTAGTTTTGTCCACCAATATAGTTTATAAACACAGAGATATGGCTGCAGGAACTTCTTCATGCATGTGGAAAAACAGTGAAATAGCTATAGATGTGTGCATGAAATACATAGGAAGACTGATCAAATAAAGCTCTAGACGCTTAGAACTAGATGTGACATAAGATTAAAATAAATTAGTTAAATACAAAGTGCATTGGATCTGCTAGAGAGGAAAACTGAAGTACAATCAATCACTTTTTCCTTCAGAATCTCTATATGTCTGAGACTGAAATATTTTTTTCTTGGGATCAGCTTGGTCTGCTATGTAATTCGCCAGTCAGTGAGGGAAGTGTAGTGTTAAAACTCTGCTTCCTCACATCTCTTTTTTTTTTTTTTTTTTTTTTTTTTTTTAAGGAAGGAATGTAGTAGCTTAAAGTCTGAAAATGATGGTACAGCACAGTAGTACAAGGCTGAAGAGGATTTTTAACCTACTCATTTCTTGCATCACTGGCCAGGACTCCCACAGTACAACACAAAGACTGTAGAAGAATGCAAGTTCTTTTCCTGTGTTCAAGGCTGCATCCATCACCACTGAGAAAGCTTGGGCAAGAAGTAACCACAAATATGAATCTAACTCAAATTCAGGTATAAATACAGGGTATGTAATAAACAGAGTTATTTTATTCTCTGGAAGAACTCTGTCTCTTGAAATAGAAAGCCCCCATGAATCTGCTTTCTGAACACAATTCTATGCTTGCCAGAGAAAGTAAAGTAAAAGAGGATGAGGATGAGAGAGAGTAGAATCAGTAGATAAAAGCATTGGCACTAACACATAACCTTGCAAACTGCAAGGAGGAAGAAGACAAAATTATTATGTCTATGCTATGTTTGTAATGACCCATGGCCTTGTGAGCAGCCTGCAGACAGCCTCCCAGGACATGCCTGCAAACATATTAAGGTGGACACAGTTTGTGAACATGGTAAAAGCTCCAAGGCATACAGAATCCCATGTATTTTAGGTATGACCTTCATCTGTACCTGCAGGCCTGCTGACTGGACAAACAGTGAATCTGCTGTCAAGGGCAGCCAAAGCCAGTACAGTCAGATAAAACGTCTCTCATAGTGTTTCCACAGCTGAGTGAGTTTATAAAGCGTTTCCTTGCTCAGGGCCATATCTACTACAATAGATAGGAATCATTTACAGTATATAAGAGTATAGTTTAAGCAATTAGACAGACAGGTCTCTAATGAAAAGATTAACATGACACATTTTAGAGTACTTAATACTCAAGTATTTCATCATAGCTTCCTACTACATCCCGACAATACTAAAATAAATTGAAATTCTGGTTAAAACTTTTCCAAGAAAAGAAAGACTTGAAGATTTGATTGAGAACTGAGACAGTAAGTTCAGATGTGAATATTCCATGCCTTATGAAATCTGAATAAAACACCATTTTCACCGTTAATGAAACTTCAAAAGATTTTCCACTTCTCATTCTTGATGCAGTTATTGGAGCTTTTGCGGCCCTTCACAGATTCTGGAAAGCCTTGAGAAAATCTTGTGGTTTCAAGTGGAAACAATATGAGTAGGGAACTCACTGATGCTAGATCACAGATTGGCAGAAACAAGCTAAAATACATCAGGGTAAAAACTTGCAAGGAAAAAATGTATGAAAAAATAACACTGATTTTAAATTTGGATAATGAAAAAAGATCCATAATGGGACACAGACTGCAAAGAAACAAAAATAACTCCAAGGTTATTTCCTCTGTGTTCCAATACCATTAATTATTTGAACACTGTCTTTGCTTAAAAGTAATTGCCTTTTTTTTTAATAGGACTTAATGTTTAATGTGAAAAATTAGTTTATTTTTTTAATCAGTTTTTTTTACCCGAGGTTAATTTGCAATGTGTACTCATTTCATTCCAAATCAGCAACAAACAAATTCTATTAGAAAGAGCTTTTACAAGCTCATGGGAGTAATACCCTGCAGAAGGAGAAGTAACAGCCATGGAACCATTAAGCTGCTGCACCTCCAGAGGATAAGAATTTGAAAATCACTTTGAAATTTAATATCATTGCAAGGACGCAAGTATGTGAGAGTCTGTGTCATAGAGAACTTCTGTCTATTCTTTTATAGCCCATAGAGCACTATTTCATGAGTGTTGATGACAACATATAGCAACATCATTTTAACACAGTCATAGAATAGAAGTATCTTACTATTTGTACTGAACCATTTAGAACTTGTGCTGATGATCTTCTTTACACTGAAAAATACATGATTACACAACAATTTATTTACAGGTAAAGACATTAGGGAGTATTACTTGATGTGATGATACATTGCACAATCTGGCCTGTAGTATTATAGTATAATATGATGTTTTCAGCATCTCCTGAATATAAGTCCCAAATGACTGGAGGTTGGCAAATGTGACGCTCATCTTCAAGAAGGGCCAGAAGGAGGATCCAGGGAACTACAGATCTGTCAGCCTGACCTCGGTACCAGGGAAGATTATGGAGAGGTTCATCTTGAGTGTGCTCACTAGGCATAGGGAGGACAATCAGGGCATCAGGCCCAGCCAACATGGGTTCATGAAAGGCAGGTCCTGCCTGACCAACCCGATTTCCTTCTATGACTAGATGACTCACCTGGTAGATGAGGGAAAGGCTGTGGATGTTGTCTACCTGGACTTCAGCAAAGTCTTTGACACAATCTCTCACGGCATTCTTCTAGAGGAGCTGGCAGTTCATGGCCTAGACAGGTGTACTCTTTGCTGGGTAAAAAACTGGCTGGATGGCCGAGCCCAGAGAGTTGTGGTGAATGGAGCTAAATCCAGTTGGCAGCTGGTCACAAGCGGTGTCCCCCAGGGCTCTAGTTCTAGGGCCGGTCTTGTTTAATATCTTTATCAATGACCTGGATGAGGGGATTGAGTGTGCCCTCAGTAAATTTGCAGACGATACCAAACTGGGTGGTAGTGTTGATCTGCTCAAGGGGAGGAGGGATCTGCAAAGGGATCTGGATGGATGGGCCGAGGCCAACTGTATGAGATTCAACAAGGCCAAGTGCCGGGTCCTGCACTTTGGTCACAACAACCCCATGCAGCACTACAAGCTTGGGGAAGAGTGGCTGGAAAGCTGCCTGGCAGAAAAGGA
>NW_009260478.1:476206-495277 GCF_000687185.1 Egretta garzetta | reverse complement strand
TTAAAAGACAGGTAGACGAGGTGCTTAGGGACATGGTTTAGTGGTGGGATGGCAGTGTTAGGTTAACGGTTGGACTTGATGATCTTAAGGGTCGTTTCTAACCTAAACAATTCTATGATTCTATGATTCTATGATTCTATGATAAGTTGTCTCAGGGGGTCCTTCAAATGTTTCCTCACTTTCATGAAATTGTTTGAAGTGTCATCTCCTTCATTTACATCTACCTGGGATCTGTAACAGAGCTTCAGAAAGACCAGGCTCCATCATTGCCTCATTCAGGGTAAAGACAATAGGAAAGCACTAGGACCTTGTACCATTGAAATTGTCTCTATTGCTGATGGCATTAGTTAATTTATACTGCCTTTGTCTATGACATATACGAGTCCACCTATAACTAAAAAAGATAACCAAGAGATTTAGAAACTTATCTGATTGCAATCTACAGAGCGAAAACCCACTGGAAATAATACCCTCATGGAGGACAGTGAGAAAGTGGCTATCTGCCAACTACAGGTATTTGGGGGAACATGACAAAAGAGATTTTTAATAAGAAAACATTTCTTCACTAAGGCTACAATATTTTGGTTGAAGTATTTTCATAGAAATCATTAGGAAATTGCAGGTAGTGTTCAGAAATTCTCTGACTGGATGCAGCATGCTGCTGTGCATCCTGATGCTTCTGCAATACACAGATTCAAGGCAGTAAACAATGCCATGGGTCCCAGGCTGCCTACCACAGAAAACTGCAAGCTGCTAGATGATGGGTTTTGGGGTTTCTTCACAGATCCCAGGAACCAGGTTCTTACTATGATTTTAGGTTACCTATTACAGTCATGAATGTCAGTCTGGAAGCATGAGGGCATAGGGAATGTTGTTATGAAATAGTAGTCCAAGAAAATATACAATTACATAAAGGTTATAATCATCAAAATGCTTTAGAAGATATTCTCTTCCTAGAATAAGATGTGGTCTGAGGTAAAACTTTCATTATTAATACTGCTTCCATTCATTTTGTCTCTGTATCTCACACCAACTATCTAGTGTCAGTTTTCAAAGCTGTGAACTAATGCATACAATCATATTTGGATGTACAGGGTTTTTCTGCACCTCAGAGTGAATGGAATCTTAGCTATTCAGTTGTCAGTTCTGTAAGTTTAATTTAGATAGAAATTTTAAAGAAAATCACACCTAAGTATTACCTTTAAAATTAATGCTAAAATGTAATTTTTCTGCTTAATTGATATTAAAATATGCAGACCTTGCTCAGGCTGATGTTCAGAATATAGAGAGGGAGGTGTCTTGGTTATGTTTCTTCCTAGATGATTCCTAATGCAACAGTTTGTTATTGAATTTATTTAACAGATTTGTCATGGTGAATATTACTTGCATTTACTGGGGAGGAATATGTCACAATATGTATATAAGCTATGATAATGGATCAAATGTATAAAGCCACTGAAAACAGCAAAGTTAAACTAGGAACAGCTTTGTTTCTATTTATTGTAAGCATAATTGGTTCAGAATATAAAAAGAATTACACAAAATATTGTAAGTATGTTTGTTTGTATCCACTAACTTGCCCAGGACACTTGGTTTCCCCCATTGCTGGCACCTAGGACATGAGCATTTAAGGTCCACAGCGCCAGCACCACTCCTGCTGCAGGTGTTCACACCTGCTTGCAAACATGAACACACACACACATACACACTCTGGATCCCTCCAACAACTGACCTGAGATGCTCAATCTACCCAGCAGCTGGCCCTTGGATCCTCTCAGTTCCAGCTGCTTTGCACACAGACAGCACATGCAGATGGGTCTCAATCAACCCCTAATCCCAACAATACTTGACTTTTTGGTCTCTTCGATAGCCAATTTTCAGACTCTCTGGTATCTCCAGTGTCTGGAAAAAACTTACAGCCTCTTTGATGCCTGCCTCCCACACTGCTTACCGTATTTGCAGATTAGTCCAGTTGACAATCACTAATAATCACACACACTTATGTCCGTATGCACCTGTGTGATGTGGACACACCCTGCAGAGTAGCTTTGTTCTGCTCAGTGTCCTCAGTCATAGTCTCCCACCTGCCCACAGTGGGACATCTATAATATCATGGCTTTCTGCGAGGCATGACCTGAGGAGAGAGTAAGCATGTTAGCAGAAGATGAGAGGAAGAGATGGGAGTGAATGTACACACATGTCGTCAGAAGTTGACTGAGGTGCACAAATTGACCTGGGAAGTCGGAACCTCTTTCAAGTCCTATCCTCACATGTATATAGAATAAGTGCAACAGAATGTAGTTTGCTCATGGAAAAAGCTGAAAGAAATCAGGTAAGTAAGCAGAACCTTTCTGGAAAAACAAAACAAACAAACAAACCCAAAAGGCAACAGCAATTCACATGCAATGCAATGTATTGCATACATTAAGTCAGTGATTCAGTCCCAAATATTATTTTAAATAATCACAAGAATATATTATAAAGGCAATCTGCCAAATAATCATCCCATAACCAATTTTTTAATGACTGTCAATCATTAGAATTTGTCCAAGTTTATTTAAACATTAGATGGCCCTCTAAAATAGGTCATTCAACTTTCAAATGTAAGTAGAAGTCTCTCTCAATCTAATCAGGGCAATTAAATGTGTATTCTTAAGGCTTTACTCAGTGCTTTTAATCATTGTACAATTTGTAAGTCCATTTCTTTTATCTGTAACTTGAATCCATGAACACAGAGAACTTCAGGGACTGAGCATCATTTTCATTAACTATAATTGCTTTGAAGTAAAATCTTCAGTCTATTGCAGTATAATTCCATGTTAATTTGAATCACTGTTCTGCTTTGCCTGCAATGAGGTTTATTTTTACAGCATTTGACTGTGAGTTACAGACAAAACAGATTCTGAAGATGTAAAGCAGGTGTAATTGGCACAGGGTGCAGCTGGCTTGTTTGTTTGTTTGTTTGTTTACTTTAGCTTGCTTTATGCCAACTGCTGTTGGCATCTACACTGGTTATAAAATGATTAACTCTTTTCCTAGGTTAGAGCTCCACTTGGTGGTTAATTGGACGACATGTAACAGTGTCTAACTTTTCACTAAAAAAAAGAATTACAAATATACTGATGGTTATTTTTATAATATAAAGAAATAATTTAAAAAAAAAACCCAAACTGTAGGAAAATGAGTTCTCTGCCTGTTCTATAAGCTAATAAGAGTATTTTTAAAGATGGGAATACAGTTTCTTGAAGAAGATCATAATAGAATTTTAATTAATTCTCTCTAATTTCTCAGATTATATAACAAATTGTGCTTGGCAGATCTAGATCAGATGACACAGAACTACCAAGTTTTTCCCACAATAATAAAGAGAAGTGATTCTGATCTTTTACTGGGATTCCAGGGGGAGGGGGGAAAGGGGAGAAAGATAAATATTTGTATTTAAGATTGTATGTGTAGTTAATCTGTTAAACTATGTATTATGTATTCTGTATCAGATAGCTAAATAGTACATCAAGAGTTCTCATCTGTTGAAATCTAGATTAGCTAATACTTTCAGATCCTGATATTTATAATCCTAAATCAATAAGGTAATATTTGTTTATCTGTGTTACAAAAAAAATGGTGCTCACTGGACAATCATCACTGGGAAATTTTTCGTTAGGTTTTTTTTAATTACTGCTTACTGTATCAGTTAATTCCTTTCACTTCATCACAAACTCTCATGACAGTAACTTGGAAATGACAAAAGACACATGAGCAATCCAACACCCAAGAAAGACACTGAACAAGAAACATCAGTCAGATTCCCAATTTTTCTGCTGCACCCATTCTTAAGCTATTATAAGAAATGTAGGATTAATCATAGATAGCTGGCGGTCCAGGTACTACTTGCTATCAGCTCTTTGACCAACTTCCAATTTAAAGAAATCCTGCCCCAATTTGCCGACTTTGTAACAAAACCTCAACAGAAGGCCCAAATTATATCTGCTAGCTTAATTTCAGGGTTTCTAGGAAAGACAGCATAATCACACTTTTAATAGCATGCCTCCTGTCACTCTCCAGCGATGTCTATATATGAATACCTTCTAAATAGAGAGGACACATAGACAAATCATGTCCATAGTGTCTTATTTGTTATTTATAAATAGGTAATGGGCACAAAATGAAACATAGGAGGAAACACTTTTTCACCGTGAGGGTGACCAAGCACAGGCACAGGTTGCCCAGAGAGGTTGTGGAGTCTCCATCCTTGGAGGTATTCAAAAGCTGTCTGGACACAGTCCTGGGCAGCCCAGCTCTATGCAGCCCTGCTTGTGCAGGAACATTGGACAACATGATCTCCAGAGGTCCCTCCCAACTTCAACTGTGATTCTGTGATTTTGCTTAAAGGAGACTCTCTGAAAAACTGCATTTCTGAGGATAAAATATATCATAAATGGTAAAAATCCCTATGAATTCTTGTTACTTCTACTGGTGTTTTTACTTTTTCTGAATATTTTTCATGATCAGGCAACATTTGACTGCTACAATAGCTATTAACTTTTCTTTCTTTTGGAAACCTATTGTTTATTCTATGAGATGTTCAGTTCAGCTTTTAGAAAACTAGAGTCCGGAAAAGTCAGATGAAAATCTTTTTCTGTAAGTTCTCTCAAGCATTCTTATTCTAGATAAGATTAAAAAAAAAAAAAAATAAAAATCCTGACCCAAAGGTACAAAGAGTTTTTATATGACCTTATAGAAGGTTTCAAAATGGATCACTCAGGAAAATAAAACCAACCAAAAAACAAACAAAAAACATTTTCAACTGACATCCAGTAGGATAACTATGACTTTTTGGAATCATTTATTGAAAATCCTATAATCTTTCCATATACTGTTTATTAGTCTGTGATAAGACCTGTGATAAGATGCACTGCTATTTAGAAGAAGAAAACATACCTGAATTATTCAATATATGCATAAAGAACTATATTTTTTTCTGAGTTTTTTTTTAAATATTGCTTTCACTTAGTAATGCATATGAATTTATTCTGTATATAGCTCTCTCTTAAACCTAAACTTTAAAGAAGAAATGCATCAAAATAAGTAAAAAAAAGTCACAAGTTCTGCCTGTACAAAAGTGGTAGAGAAATATTCACATATTAGGTATTTAATTTGGCTCTGAAAAACATCCAAAACCTTATATCTCTTTACAATTTACTTAACACATTATAAATTCCATATTATTTTATTAATTTTTACAACATAACACTTCAGTATGGTGATTAAAAAACTTAAAAACTAGGCCAAAAATTCCAAACAATTAACTCTTCATACAGTGGTTTACAAAGTTAGAATGCTTTGCATAAAACACAAAATAAGGATTTCATTATGCTTAACTCTAAATTTCTTCTTTTCCCCCAGAGTTCAAAAAAGAGAACAGAGTCTGAGCCAGTTGCAGTTGTTGTTAAAAAACAGATTTGTGAAAGTGTGCATTTTACACAAAACTGAAGAATCAGAGATCAGATAAGATTCCTTATACCTAGCTTTAGTTACCTAGAAGTTAGACATGTCTGTCCTAGTCTTCTTATAATTCTTTGATTGTCAATGGGGAAAAATAGACTGCTTTTGAAATAGGTTGGATAAAGAAGTCCTGTGCACCTACCTAAGAAAAAGGTGAATTTTCTTGGGGAGGCACCTACTTGTCTCTGAGCAAGATCCTGCATCTCCATCTAGACTACCCAATTCAGTATGCCTATGACTATTCTCTGGCCCTGAAGCTGAATAACAGAAAGAGAGTAGTCACTTCCAAACCGTCTTTTGGGAATAGTGTTTTGCCCATACTCATGCCTGAATTATGCTCAGATAGTCTTTGGAAAAGAGTGAGTTGTCTTAGAATGAAACCATGCCAGGGACCATGAAATAATTTAACAGTAGAGATGATTAAGTGTTTGTGCCCAAGAAAGTATCATGGCACTACTTAATTTACTGAAATAGATGTAGTTATTAGTTCCTACTTTCAACTCAGAAACCTTTCATGCAGCTCCACCTACTTATGCCCAGAACTGCTACTTCTGGCACCATAACACAGTACTTCTTGAGTACCAAATTTCCATTGGTAAATGAGGCTTAGTCATGTATGAACCAGCCTGAGGAGCTCAACTTCTATGATAAATCCAAAAGGTCAATAGAAGTCTGAAGAGACTGGGTTTTACTTGAGATTTTCATAATCCTTGTCTGAGCACTGTATAATTCTGAATACTTTTGAAGTGAGATGTTAGCAAAAATTTGCCCTCTTCTCTGAACACAGTTATTACACAAAAGAATTAAAAGGTAAAACAATAAAAGACTATATCTTAGATACCAACTGAGGAACAGGAGATCACTGGCATTTATGTGTGAATTAGAAATATGGTGGAAAGTACAAACTAGTTAAACCAGCAGGATTATTTTCATATAAGCACCAACAATATTTCAAAAGGAGATTGTGATTTGCTAATATTTAGAATTTTTTTAACATGTCTCATATTCATTTCATAATAAAGCAGTAAATAAAAGAGGAATGAATGGCATAAGAAACAAAAGACTATTGATAGACTATCTCAGGAGAAAGAACCCTTAAAACTAAACCATATAGTAAAAGGCAAATAATAGAGATTAGAATATGGCTAAAATATGGGAAAGAGAAAAATGATTAATTTTCTGCAGAGCAAAATGCTGATCTGCAATGTCACTCTTTTCACTGAAGAACACTGTGATTATTCTTACATTTATTAACAATTTAAAAAAGAAGTTATTACCATAGGCATTTTCATAACTATTTCTGCCCCTGTGTCATTTAAATAGGAAATCAAGCATATGGATGTTTAAAGAATATCCATTATACTTTTTTCACTAGTATTTTCACATCAGTTGCTCATCATCATCTCTTAGTTTTGTGTTAATACCAGTTGTTCCTTGTCTGAATAAGAAAAAAAAAAAACAGGCAGAATTATGGGGAATTCAAAGAGAATACTAACAATTACAATGTAAATAAATTTCATAAATTTCACCAGAGTTCTAAGTTATATTGTATTTTAATTTATATGAAAATAAAAGAGAAGAAAGATACAAAATTATAAATTATGTATAGAATATATATACCTTATTTTTTCATGGCATAGAAAAATTATAAAGGAATACTCACTGAAATTACAAAGGAAATTAATTCAGTACTGGTAAAAGGAGTATTATTCACATACACAGGCACTGGAACATAGAAATCAGAAATATAAATTATTAACTGTAGAGGTTAATATGGAATGGCTGATATTTCATAGCTGCTTATTTACTGGTTAAGTGATTATAATGCAGCCTGGTTTACAATTTTTATTTCTGGACCAAAGCAAGATAAGCTCTCATTTTCTCACATGTTACATGAGAGTTTTTGAGCAACCTTTTAACAGTTACAAGGAGATAATGCCTTTAATGGCACATCTTGAGCACCTTCTACTTCCCCATAGAACTTCTGACTTATTATTTTCTTTTTTTTTTTCTTACCCCTGGAGATTGTCTTAGTGTGTGTCTCATGTTTTTAGACAAACCTGTTCTAATCCATTTGGTATTTTATTTACAAAAAACATAGTACATGTCAAATTGCAAAGTGGTGCATTTTTCCTCTGAACAGGGCCAAATGGAACATTACAACCCAAATCTATCCATATGTCTGGGGCCAGATCTGAAGCAGAATGGACATAACTGGCAATGTGGCGAGACAAGCAGCTGTCATCTAGTTGAGTCTGTTAGTGTGTGCATTTATGTGCCTCAGAAAGGACTACCGGACACATAGAGTTCTGAAGTACCAGATAATAAATGTTACTAAAATTTGACAATAAACTTTTTTTTTTTTTTTTCTTCTTTGATGGTATGTAGAGAAAGCTTAATGAGATTACTTACGATTAAGTTAAAGAACTAACAATCAACTCTCCCTCTGTCCTTTATGACTTCTTTATATCCAGACTGGGTTTCTGTCAACATGGTCTTTTGGGTTTTGCTTTTTGATTTTGTTTTGTGTGGTTTTAATTTTGTTTCTCTTATAGTTGCAACAATCTGAGCTTGGTGGCCTTCAGTATCTGGGATGTTCTTCATTGCCAGGCAATTTGCTCTCTCCATTCTGTCCCCCAGTGATCCCACGGTCTCTTCTTGAGGTGCAGACTCTACCACCTCACAATAACTCCTCTAGTTTTCCCCTTTTTATACCCTGAAGTCTTATAATCTTCTCCTCTGGAGCACCCTCACTTGCTTTCTAAGGCAAGGCATAGTCCTTCTCCAGGTCATAGGATCACAGAACAGCCCAGGTTGGAAGGGACCTTGAAAGATCATCTGGTCAAATATTTAGTCAGAAAAGGAGCCTAGCAGAGATTATCTAGCACCCTGTCCAGTTGTGTTATGAAAGCCTCCAGTGATAGAGTTTCAACCACGTCCCTTGGTAGGTTATTTGAGTGACTGATTGTTCTCACTGTGAAATTTTTTCTTATATCAAGGTGAAACCTCTCCCAGTGAAATTTGCACCAGTCCAGTCCAGGAGCTATTGCCATTGAATAGACCAGAAAAATGGGCAAAGGAAAAGTAGAGCAGAGACAACCTCTACAGAATAGGAGCCATGCCACACTGTGGGTGAGCCCAAGAACAGAAGCTAGCCCACTTGCTTTCCAATAAAGACAACAACGTATTTCCCTTCACAATATGCCTGTGCAAATTCAGGTCCTTAGTAGCAAGAATAGGCACCAAGTAAGAAGTAGGCTGCCATCATGCAGCTCTGGAGAAAGACTTGTGGAAGTGTACCAAACCTGGTCATGAATGAACTGCACTTAAAGGTTTGGCTGATTAATTCTGAGGGAAAGAAAAAGTGCTGAAGAAGGCTTGAAAATAGTTTTTGTTTGGATTTGCTTTTTGTTTTTTCCTAATCTATTCCTAACAAAGTTTTTTATCTGTACACATAATTTCATTTTGGCTGTTTCAAAGAGAGGCTTTGAGGGCGGAAAAGAGAGCCAGTTATGTCAGAGACATTTACATGAAAAGAGAAGAGGTAGAAAGGTAAGTGCACCTTAAGGCTTTCAAATGTTTATGAGAAACAAATAAGAATGGGATTCTAAGTATGTATACTCAATCTTAAAAAACAAAACAAAACAAAAAACACAGGAAAAGAAATATAATCATTCTCAAAAAAACCCAAAAATCAATCCTGCTACAGTTTACTAAAACATTGGGACAGACAAACATCATTTTAACACCATTCACCCAAGTAATACTTTTTATCTCAAGTTTATACCTATCTTTCTCAACAGGTACAGCTGTATTGTTAGGTAGTTCCTAAACCCTTCAAAGGAGTTGTCACTCAGTCATTCCCCTGCCACCTCTGGTAAGAGGAATGTGCTTTCTGCTGCCAGATTTTGCCTATGATTGAACACAAGGACACACTGACCGATGCACGTCTGCCTCCTTTCCCCTGGGTGGCAGTGTTATATAGCACTTTCCCAACAGATACACAGCAATGCAGCATGACATTGCTATACTGGGGAGAGAGAAGGACACCAGTAAGAGTACCTATAAAGAAAAGCATCCTGTCGGACTGCGGGTGGGAAATAGGTCTGGATGCCTTGAGAGGTCATCATGTAGGACCAATGGGAAAAAATTGGTAGGAACGTGGGTTAAATACACCGCTAAGAATGTAGAATCCAATTCAGCTGCAAGAGTTATGATACAAGCACAGAGGTTTTAAGTGCTGTACTCGTTTTGGCTAGGTTATTTTTTTTTCATAGAAGCTTGTATGGGGCTATGTTTTGGATTTGTGACCAAAACAGTGTTGAGAACACATCCATGTTTTAGCTATTGCTAAGCACTGCTTACACAGAGTCAAGACCTTTCTGCTTCTCACCCCACCCCACCAGTGAGTAGGCTGGGGGTGCACAAGAAGTTGGGAGGGGATACAGCTGGACATCTAACCCTAATCAGCCAAAGGGATATTCCAGACCATATGATGTCATGCTCAGCATATAAAGCTGAGGAAGAAGGAAGGGGGGACACATTCTGAGTTATGCATTTGCCTTCCCAAGTAACCACTACGCGTGATGGATCCCTGCTTTCCTGGAGATGACTGAACACCTGCCTGCCAATGGGAAGTAGTGAATCAATTCCTTGTTTTGCTTTTCTGCACACACAGCATTTGCTTTACTTATTAAACTTTTCTTTTATCTCAAGCCATGAATCTTCTTGCTTTTACCCTTCCAACTCCTCCCTATACCACTACGAGGGGGTAAGCTATTGGCTCTGTGGTGCTTAGCTGCCTACCAGGATTAAACCACAAAAAATACTTAAAGTGATCTGTTTCTTTTGAGGCATCTGCCTGAGGAGAAATCTGGCTGGATGGGAGTGGTGTTGAGGTGCTGGCCCACATATCAGACTGTGAAGACTAAAATCTTTGCCATGAATTTTAAACAACCTGACACTCGGTCTACAATTATGCTGTATTTTATGTTTTTACTATAATGTTTATATATAGTTAGTGATGTTTGACCTTAGTATAAAGACTGTTAATAAAATTATCTTGTGTGCAGTAATTATATATGTATTTTATTAGATAGGTTTCTTTTAAATATTTCATCAACAAAGACCTGCATCGCTATCACAATTTCATCCATTTTTCATCCATTTTTCCTCTTTTATCCTCTTGAAATCTTTAAAAATATTGCAAATAACGCTCATCTGTTAATCTTGATGTCAAAAGCAGCAGAAAAAATTATCAAAAACTAGTTTTTTACCTAAAATCCAGCATCAGTAGCTAGATTTGCTTTTTTAACTTTTGCATAGCAGGTATCAAGGAGATACACTATTGTATGAAATATAAAGTGAGACTTTGTCCTCTTTGTCCACTCTTCCCTGGGCTACTGGAGAAAGCAGGAATCTCTGCCCAGCACTCTGATGAGTAGCCACTGAGGCTAGTTTTACAATGGTCATTCAAGAGCAGAGATCCCATCCCACCCCACCACATCCCATCTCATCCCTCTGTGCTGCTTAATAACAAAAGATTGTGGAAATGAATTCTGGCAATGAGGCCAAAAAGCCTCATCTGATTAATAGCTTACAGACAGGTTTGTCTTAGAGGAAGCAAGCTGGTAGTGTTGAGGATCAGAGATCAAATTGCTCAAATTTGCTTCTTTGCCCTTTTTATTTATCAGTATATATGTACTCAGTATCTTTCCTTCTGCTAAGAGTGAAATTAAGACTGGATTTAAGACTGTTTTAATGGTTCACTGTATGACCTTGCCTGTAAAACTACTTTTCTGTAGCTAGAATTCAAAAAAAGGATTTAGGTATTGTGACACACAGAGCTGCAGTGTTTAAAGTTAGGGACTGAGCTTCAAGAGTAATATTCATAATGCAGTGTTTCTAATGTCTGAGGCAATCAAATTTTCTGGAAGAAGAACATATATGAATGGCATTCAGAAAATCCAGCATGTTCAAAGATGCCACACTATATAGCCAACAGAAAATGTCATCGAGAAAGTATAACTGCCATACTTTAGGAGCTGTGGATTTTTCCTTGTCAGAGGCAGAAACAGGAAAGCATTTGGAGTGCAGAAGGCTTTCAGTGTTGACTTTCAAAAATGCTGAGCATCATTGCTTCTAATGACTTTAATAAAAGCTGCTGTTTCTGCAGCCTAAACCCTTGGCTGACATGGGATGTATCAGTGTGCATGTGTCCACGTGTATCTGTGTGAGGGAGGAAAGGGTTAAGTCAGTATTTTTCATACTGCTTTGATGAGTATTATCAGACTGTATCTAGAAATATAGCAATATCCAGTGAACAGTTAGGAATGAAAATTGGGGGGCGGGGGGGAAGTAAACTGTACACTCGGAAAGAAGAAATTTATATTAAAATTTCCTGACAAGGAACAGGTCAAATGATGGGCCTTAAAGCTCATTCAAAAAATGAAGAAGACTAGAGAAATTCTGTTTTCCATCATATTCAGCTTCTTAGCCCCAATGTAAACTGATTGTTGTGAAACATCTAACATACAGTTTTATAATAGTTTATTTACAGGTTGACACAAATATTTTTGTGAGACAAGTATTTTCATCGCTCCACAAATGCTATATAATAAAGAGGAGGAAATACAGCAGTTGTCAGCTATAAGACAGAACAGGACTGAAGTGTAAAGCCATTGACTAGGTTTGCTTCTCTTATACTTTTCTGCTGGGATGATTTAACTTTTAATTTCTGATGAAACATAATCCAAAGTAGAATATTATAAGGACACAATTCATGATGAAAAGTATTCAGAAACAAACCAACAAACAAACAGACCAACCCCCTTATTTATGAGAAATTACTTTTTCATGCTATATCATGCCTCTTTGAGTCCGGAAACTTCTGTATTTAATTTTATATGATCATATTAATTATCAGCTTCTGAAACCTATTCCAGTATTCAAAACAAAAATCAAATCCACTGGTCTAGCCACTGTATTTCCTGAACAGTCCAAGGAAACAGCAAAATAGGTACAAGATCCTGATCATTCTGCAAGTTATAAACACAGTTTTCTTTTCCTTAAATATAACTTGTTTTCTCTAACATATAACTTGTCATAAATGGCTTGTGTTGCCTTATAAAAACCTTATAATAATTCTTGTGGCTTTTCCTTTTAGCAGTTATGAAATCCTGAAACAGGATGTTTGAAATATCTAAAAACTTTCAAAATTTTACTAAAATTTTCCCCATAAATTCCATGAAAGTTTTTCGTACACTGTTGACCCAAAAGGTCAGTAAGTTAACAAATAAACCAGATTAAAACCAGCCAACCAAAGAACAACAACAAAACCCCCTACACTGTATGGTACGCTTGGGATAATCATGAATAATCTATTTGCTTTGGTTAGGAATAATCAATATAGCATTTCAGATCTGATATGAGAACAGATGTCACCTTTAAATGTATTTTCCTCCAAAGTAATCATAACATTTTGTGCAGCAGCTGATCCTCTTTGGTATGTTATTCTCTTGAAATGTAATTCCACAGTGTAACAAAACTGTGGAAGAGGAGTGATCTATGATCTAAAACACACTTTAAAAAAAAGACATGTCATCGTGGCCAAAAGATCAGGTGCTAAAATACATGCCAGTCACAGCTCATTAGAAAATACTCCAGGCTGGCAGCTGTGCCTTGCCCTTCTGTTTCAAACTCCCATGTCCTCTGGCAACATGTTGCATATCCACTACATATTTTGTAAAAGCCATTTTTCAAATGATATCTTCAATTTAGGCTCACAGTTAATGCCAAAGATCAGAGCTTGGGTTCATTACATCTAAAAATTGACAAAAAAAAATTTGGATTTCAAAGAAAAAAGTTAAAAAGAGAACTATTAATGTTCTTAGTATTTAAACTTATGCTCCGACTAGTTATTTCTTACATGACACCTAGCCTACTGAAAATTTGTTACAGGATAAGAAGTACTCAGGCTAGGATCATTGTAAGTCAGACCACAGAATGTATAATCTTAACACATCTGGTAAGATTTACATCATTTGCAAGGATTTCTCTCGCAGTTTGTAAATGACAACTTGTGATTTAAATAGGACTGTTGTTCAAATTTATTTATTTATTATTTCTTTTAGGCACGCAGAAAAAGCACTAAGTAAAAAATACAAATACAAAAGAATGTCTATATTCTATTTGTAAGGAGAGGACTTTCAGCTTATCCATGGTCTGTCCCACCCTGTCTTATCTAGGGAAAAATCATGCTGCTGCTTTTACTGTTTCTTTACATTGACTCATGTGTCATAAGTGCCCTTGATACTCTCTCCTGCTTAACAACTATAAAATAACATATTTCTTCTTCAGCAGAACTATCTGCATCTGCTTCTGTAAGAAACAGTACCTTGGCAACAATAGGCTTCATTAAGTAAGGGAGGAACTGACAATATATTCTTAAAAAACACACATTAGGCAAAAAAGAATAGCCTTATTTTTAACACTGCCTTATTTCCTTAGGAAAAAACAAGGGATGGGTGGCACATTAAGGATTTAAAAGAAAGGCTGTGACAGGAATAAGGAAAAATGCTTTTATCAGGAGCTTAGGACCTCATAATGAGTGACAGCTGATGCCACAAACAAACTCTAATTAATGATGCTCTGATGAGACTAAATGTCCCCTGGAGAGGAAACAAAACAGAGCAGTGACAGAACTTGAGAGAAAAAGCTAAGGATAAGATGAAGAAAATATTATGGTATAAATAAAAGCTCTGTATTTAAGGAGAAACAAAACTCAAGTTCATTAAACAGCAATGCTCATGCATCTTGTAATAACTTCTACTGTTTCCATAGTACTTGTCACATTTTGGATAGACAGAATGTACCTTTGGGGAACGTGAATTTACATGGGTTTTCGTGGTGATAATTAGTGGATTTTGGCTTAGTTTATAAAAAGCTTGTTGGCCCCAGGAGGAAAAAAATGCCTTAAGACTTTTTTGTCCATGTTATGTTGCTGTTCATAGGAAATCAAACTCAGATATGACAGATAAAAATATTTGAAGAGATATTTCCTTCTGCCATGATTACTTGAATTTAGCAGATTTTAGAACAATTATGCACATTTATGGAGCATTTACTTACATGAATAGTCCCATAGGCCAATTTGTCTGAGCTGCTGCAAGGGCATGCATCAGGTTTTCCACCTCTCCCTCTGCATCCCCCACATGAGCCTTGGCAGCAGATTCCTGCATTTCCTGTCTCATGCTCACCCAGTAATTACTATAGACATTCTACAATCCAGCTCCACCATTTTATAAGAGGTAGAGCCCGCCTTGAAACATGGCATTTCTCACTGGCATGCTCTATCTACATTGGCAGCATGGGGAAAGTTGATAAATGTGAGGTCATTGGCTGGACTTGGATTCAGACTTTTCATGTATTAGTCTTTTCCTGCTCTTCCTCTAAAGTTTAACTGTGCCTTGAGAACTTTGTTAGAAAGAAGACAATGGTTAGGGAAGAAAGCTGCCTGGTTGATTTGCCTTCACTGCCTTTTACTGAGTCTGGGTAGGGAGAAATTACTCTTCCTTAAGAACAAAACAACATGTTCAAGTGGGAGAAGTTTTGTATTAAATGATAGAACAGAGAATTTGTTAGAAACTTGCAGGCTTCTGGGAGGAAGAAAGAATATCTTAGTACCAGGGAGAGGATCCTGAGTCACCTTCAGTAGTAATGATGAGACGACTTTCCCAGGGAGAAAAAGGAACCCATCTGGAGTTTATTACAATATGTAAAGCCATTAAAATTGCTGAGCAGAAAAGATGAGCAGGGACAAGGATGCAACGTCAGACACCTTTAAATATTAAGCCTGTGTCATCCTGCAGGTCTGAGATTCTGTTTTTTAAAAGTTAATATGGTATAGTCTCATAAATTACATAAATTTACAAATGGAAATTAAGGTTCTGGCCAATCAGCAGCTTATTTCTTACAAATGTGGTATTTAGTGAAGCGTTCTTTCATATTGACTACACTGATGAATGTAGAAACCAGGGAAAATTATTATAATGATATCTAAACGATCAGATGAAGTTGGTTTTGCATGTTTCAGTCAAAAATTAAAAGCATTCTGGTGCACACACCTGGTGTTAATTCATCTAGTTCACCTGTGGCTTCCTTAACATGCTATCCCTCCCACTTAGAAGTTGTTATTTTCCTAACACTCCTTCAAGCTAGCTTTCACATATCATTTAGGTGCTTAATTCCTGCTTTTTCAGGGCTGCAGTGAGAATACATTTAGTACCCAAATCTTCTTTAGAAAAAACAACCAGCAATCTTCTTTTTTTCCCCCTGTCATTCTAATTGCTCTTTTTATTTGTTTAAAGGCACAGGAAGACCAAGTGAGTTACTGTTCCTAAATATTTTGTTAATTCAAAGAGCTGACAAACACGTCCGGAAAGATAACTACATACTTACTCAAACCCTTATGTAATAACATTTCCCATTTTCATTTTTCCAGCTGTATTTATCTCTTTTGCTATTCAACTGCAAAATAAATAAACCTCTGTAGAATAATAATCCATGAGGAGTTTGGTATGTGAAAATGTGACAAAAGTCACTGAAGTTTAAGAAAAAGCATCTGCAAATGTCAGTGATGTGTAAAGATTTAGATTAAGTCTGTAGAGGTTCATGTCCTTTCTCTGAACTTCATAACAAATGCTAGTTTCTGTTCTTGAACATGAATATTTAAGCTAATCTTCAACATTTAAATGATTACATTCACCAATTTTGCCTTATTTAAATCTTCCTTCAGAAAAAAAAGAAGCAAATAGAATTGAAATCAACTGTTAATTTGTGTTTTTTAATTTATTTTTGTTTTAAGTAGAAAATGATGATAGATGCTGAAGTTTCTGAATTATCAGAGTTGGGGAAAATATCATATAATCTTGCAAAAACTTACACCAAATTTGTTTTCCCTATGCTACATCAGCATAATAGCTCAGTTGTGAAATAAGAAGGTTAAATATAGAGCAGAAAGGGGGAGGGATTTTTTATTTTTTTTTAATTGTCTTTGAAACAGCCAGAAGAAATGTCAGTGCTGAGACTGGCTGTTCTTTGATGGAAATATGAATTTAATTATGCATTTAATTATTTGACTTGCTCCATAAGAATAAAAATAAGAGCAAAAGCTCATTTAACAAAGCCAGGCAGTCTTTTAACAGTAATGGTCCAGAAATATTTTGAATCACTTCTCCAATTTTGAGAATCATTTGAGTCATGCATAACAACTAAATACTTTTTTTTTCTCCACCAAAAGTAGAGACTTAGCAGCCTACTTAAAACACTCTGCTTGTTTTCAGCTTTGATCAAAACAGTTATTTCTTTAAGCTGTTTTTCTGGCGTGATGAATGGAGTGATACACAACTTGGTTGTGGGGGAAGGAGAAGTGTGAAAGGCACTTTATCACTTTATTTCACCATCTTAAGTAACATTTAACTTAAAGCATTAAGGGCTCTTTCTGCTCTTTAATTCAGTGGGAGTTTGCCCATTGATTTCGTAGAAGAGAAATAAGTCACTGAAGTAGGTGCTTTTGGTGTGTTTCAGTAATGCGTTTTGTCAGTTTTATTATCTCCTGAATCTTGTATTGTCACTTTAAATCCGAGTAATCTGTATCATAAGTGACATAAAACTTTGCTATATGAAGTTTGCCATTTTGAATTTATCATCTAAACTGGTAATTCAGCTGGAATTGCTGCAGGGGCTGAAAGCACATTTTGTGACCCTTGTTTCTCACCTTGGCCACTGTCCTGTATGCAAGCTGCAAAACCCAATACCCTGCCCTGCTAAAGCAGTTTCTCTTCCCTTGGAAGAGACTACAGTGCCACAAGGAGCCATCCTCTGGGCATCTGCAGGGCCATTAATGTATCTCCATTTTATTCAAGCAGAGGTGGAATGTCCATAGTTATATTGCTTTCTCTTTGTATGGACATTTTTATATTTTTCATCAATAGAAATCTACCCCATCAGAAAACATTCTGCAAGAAGTGTTGCATAGACACTGCAACTAGATAGAATACGTGAATTTTAATTTTCAATATGAATCTATAATAATAGCTTACAAAACTTTGACAAGTACTGAAGGAAAATGTAATGTGAAATCAAATATCCTAATTTGTTTACTGGAAAAAGTCCTATCTTTGGTTTTTTCTCCGTATCCTGTATTAAAGAAAATGAGAAAAGTATTGTCTATTTTTGCAGTTACAGACTGGCAGGATTTCATGATGCTGTAGGAGAATCTAGGACCATTTACAAGCACAGTCAACTCAAGATACTACTTCAAAGACCGAACAAATATCTGTACATAAATACTTTTTAATAGTGCTTACATTTTTCAAACTCATAAATAGCAGATAGCTAATGTCTACATATTAAACATGTAAAAGCCCATCAACATAAGACAAAATATTATCAATATAATTTTCAGAATTAAGGATCTTTATTCCCTTGGAAAAAATATCTTTCTTGAGGTTTGGTTATTAGTCTTGCTGAGAGAGTAAGGGTTAATCCAGTCTCAATTTGCTTTGGTCTGAAGGTTTCAGTCAGGGCAGTAGACTGTACTCAAAATGACAATGGAGTTTTAACTTTCTTTGAAGTATTTCTTCAGTGATCAGGTGTCAGACTATGAAGGGAAAGACTGAGATGGGGAGGTAAAGATTAAATCTTTAGGTTAGGAAGCAAAGGACTGGGAAATAGATGAAGGCAGAGTCTCTGGAGAGGAGACACTAAAGCCCAATTTCACTCCCTCCTGTTCCCACCTCAAATTTATGCACTTAGCTATGCAGTAAAGTTAAGTCAGTTCCACAGTGGATTGAGAGATATTCCCATCTGCGCTGGTTCTTTAGCTGAATGTAGTATTTTTAGTTTGTTATTTGAAATGAATGGGCACGGTTTCATTAATCTTTGGTTACAGATTAAATACAAAATTGATACATCCCCACTGGTTATCAGTATTCACCGCATTTAAGACAATGTTGCACACGAGAAAAATTTAGTCTTGCTGAGAAAGAAATGAAAATATTCCATTAAAGGACTGAAGGCTGCTACATATGCTGCAGAAATATGACAGGGACTGTGAAGTAAAAGAATACATTTGAAAGCAGCAGTAATACCAGGAGTAATATGCTCTTTGAATAATCAATGAGTCTTTCATCTTAGGTCTCCATTGTATTCTCTTCTTTCTTCCAGTATCATTTTATTTATATTTAGATGTTCTCCAAGGCTAACAGATAACTGTATTTCATTGGTAGTACACATTGAGGAAGAGAGTCCCTGGTGTAATGTCTGGCAAGAGAAAATGCAAAGAGGAATCAGGAAAGTCCACTCCAAGGTAAAGATAAAAAAATAAAAACTTGACTTCCTCATTATTCCATCTCCTTATCTCTCCCCTCCTCCTCCCCCTTAAGCTTTTTATTTTGTTTGGAATTTTTTGTGTGTATGTGTGTGATTAAAGAGAAAGTCTCGAGTGAACAAAACCATACAATTTCAAAGCATTTGTTGACCTAAGTACTTAGAAGTTACCAAGGCTTC
>NW_009260478.1:456433-476154 GCF_000687185.1 Egretta garzetta | reverse complement strand
CAGTCAGAGAGTTAATAATTGAGGGAGCTTGCTCTTCTGAGAATGTATACATTAGGGGCAAATGAAACTGCAAAAAACCCCTATGTACTCTAAACCAAACATGCTGTTATAATCTTAAGAAAACTGACAAGAATTATCTGCTGCTTGGCTTTCTTTTGCTTTTCTCTTAAAAAAAAATAAATCCTTCTTCAAGAAACAGCAGAAGAAAAAAAAAAACCACAACTTAGTACTTTTTCCAAATAAATTTAAGAACTTAGTTGGTAAAAATACATTAGCTATTACTGGTTTCTAATAACCTGAAGTCAGCTCCACAATCCATAAACACTTTACACTACAATTTTAAGGTCTTTACTGTTTTTCACTGAGAAGTATGTTCATGGGAATTTTGCTAAATACTTTTGCCAGTCTAATACTGCACTAGTGCTTTAAAAATATTTACAGAAAAAGTCTTTTACTCACTGCATTCATATAGTTCAATGAGGACAGCGTGAAGGTCCAGGCATTTTACTGTGACCTGACAGAGATTTCTGATTCCCCATATAAGAGACTGGTATGATCCAATGGCCCTTTACTGACACCATAATGAATGGCAAAGAGAGTTACATTTCTGAGATAGAATTTATTAGATTTGGGAAAGTATGTTGGATTTTTTATGCTACTGATCTTTTTGTTTACATTTATTTGTGTTTGATATCTGTGATGACTGAACATCAGAAATCCTGTGAGACTGTAGTATATGACACAAAAGAGAAGGCTCATCTCAGGATTACTGACGAGGTAGAGAAAATATGCTTCCCCTGAAATTTCTGAATTGTCCAACACTTACCCTCCACAGTTCAGCTAGAGTTTGTCTGTCTCTTCCGAAGCCTGGACCTCCTGCCTGTGATTTCTTGCTACAGCTGCTTTTCCTCCTGCTCCCTTTTGCAGTCATCAGACATCTGTCTATCTGTTATGAGTGCTCCCACAGTGGCACAAGGAGGGTACTCTTATCTGTCCTCACTAAACTTTTATAGCTTCCCCTGGGATCAATTGGCACTGCTACAATATTAATGAAAGGCAGTGAATAGTTTATTATTGTTTATCACTGTAAGCTCAGATTTATATTAATCACTTGCTTCTAGGACACAGAGCACGATGGGAAGGACTGGTGATTTGTGTGGATCTGAATTGCTCTGTCTGTCTCTCTGACCTTTTTGAATTGAAGTTTTATAGGCCTCAGCTGTTTGCCCTGTAAAGTCTTACAGAGATTTATCAGCTTTATGTATTTTCCTCTCTCTTTCAGGATAATTTTAATTAAGTTACCCAGTCACAGCAAATGCTATTGCAAAAACAAAGGCTTTAATAATCTTGGTGTTAAGCAGGTTTTGAAAAATAGGAACAAGAGTTCCAAACCTAGTCTTTTATATTTTGCTTTCACTTCATTTTAATGTCTACATAGCCATTTTAGTATGGATTGCCTTGAAAACAATAATTCCATTTTCAAAAAGAAAGTTATTAAGTTAAAAATTTTGGCTTTGCAGTACGTCAAAATGAAAAGGGCACTTTGAAAAACAGTATCATGAACAGTTAATAGCACAAGGGTTAGAGCACTCAGCTAGCTTACAGAAGACACTGACCTATGTCTCTGTTTTGCATGATTTGGAAGAGGGATTTGTGACCAGATGAGGGTTTAGCAAGCATTTAAAGAGCCTTCTAACTTCTTTAACCTTAGCCCTAATGTTTATTGACTGAATGTGTGCAGGTCCTTTAATCCCAGTTTTGCAGCTTCTGTACTTTCTCAAGGTGTTTCTATCCCAGATACTTCTAGCCAGCCTGCCAAGTAAGTAAATCTTGTAGATGGCCTCCTAAAGCAAGAGACAGACTGAGGCAGCACATGGCAACTGCAGTGCCTGTACCTAGCTGCAGGTGCAGACTCCTGTGTTGGCCTTGTTCTTGTGTGATGTAACTCAAAGCAGTGGAGCTTAACCATATGAATGACAGCTATGCCTGATTCAGTGCCACTCCTGCAAAGTCTGGGTAACGGTCTGCTCAAAATTTACCCAAGTGGTGTGAAACAAGCCTCATCTCTGAATCAGAAAGGTTTATGCTGATTTTTGGATTCCCTTCTATCATAGGTGAGTGAATATTGGTGAATACATGACTCTCCATTTCAAGTACTAATACTGCCTAGGACATTTCTACAAAAAATGCAAAAGGAAAATGACAGTTCATGCTGAAAACCTGTTAATATTTGGATGCTGTGACTGAACACTGAGCCATCTAAAAAAAATTAAGGCTTCAGGCTGTATTTTTTTGATGGTATATTTTTAAATTTGCTTAAAGCCTGGAAAACAAGACTGCACCTGTGCTAACATTATTTTTGACAAATATCTTTTGGAAAGGGGCTTTACATGTAACAATTGTAAACTTACTTCTTTTTTACTTGATTTTTATTTCTTTGGTTTGGGGTCAAAAAGAAATAATTTATGTATAAACAAAATACAAAACCTGAAAAGTGTAATTTCACTAGAGGGCAGAAAATGCTTGAGGTTTGTCATTTACAGAATCACGTTTGAGTTTATTTGACATAAAGGTTCTAAAACAGCTGTACTCTGAGCTGTCTAACCTCTGAATCATCATACACCAAGCAAATCAATAATACTCTATGGTAGTCACTGTTCAGGGAAAGAACATTGTGATGGAAAGCCCTTAACTTAGACAGTCATGTACTGTAGGTGTACACCAGTGAGTAATAATGCTTTCCAAGGAAGTCACCATGAAAAAAGGAATAATTTCTCTCCTCAATTCTACTGAGACTGAGAGAAAAAAAGGGGGAGAGAGGAGAAATGAAGATGAAAAATCAAACTTTAACCATCAAAAGTAACTTTAAAATATTCTTGTTTGTATTTTAATATCTGTGATCAAATCTTCAAAAATATTTTCATGTATAGACAATTATTTTTTGGCAAATTTCAACACATAATGAACATTATTGGCAAAATTGACACATATCTTCATTATTTCTGAAATAATTTTTTCCCATTAAAAATATTCAACAATTTAATATGAATTAATATATATTTACAAACCTTTTTATCACTCACAGAACGTATCTATATTTACTTATTAATTTCACTGCATAATAAAATAACAATTCTGTATACAAATATAGCATAATAATATTATACTACAATGAACTAAAATACAGAAAACCAAGATACTGCATACTGAAATTACTTTCTAGCTTATGGGTCCTTTTTAATGAAGCCTCTCCTTGTATAGCTTTCATTTTTAAGCCTGTAAAAGACAGAAAAAGAAATCGTACAATGTTTTAATTCGTGTTTACATAACTCAGTTTCCAGTTTAAATGGTAAGTCAGTTAAGAACTTTTAAACCCAGCAACCCCTTGTAAGTTCACTTATCTCTTGAGGAATCAGAATACTCAAATGCAGTGTGATCTTCACTTAGAGAATCATTGAGGTTTTTCTGTGACTTTTGCTGAAGTAAAGCCCACAGAACTACTTGAGAAATGCATATGGCACACAAAATAATTTCTTTAAAAAATAAGGCCCTAAATACTGGTGAATGTATTCATACAAACAGTGCACACAATGCCAGGCTATTGAGCTGAATGAAAACCTACTCTTTTTTACAACAGTACTTTGCATTTTTTTAAGGTTAACAATTTTTTGGTTTTTTGACTTCATCAGTATTTGAGTGTAAGCTGAAACATCAAAAATAAAGAAACAAAAAGATCCTTGTAGTTGTTAATAAAAACTGTTGACTAGACCCTGGAAAATTGTTCCCTGTAACTGTTCTTGAGGGAATAGGCAAATCCCATGTATTAACGTTATTCTCCACACAAACCTTAAAAAAGACACTTTTTTGGCCTTGCAGAAAACTTCGTAGTAGGGAATTAAATGATAATTTTGCTCAGCTTGGAATGACTGTCAGTCTTCAATGGCAAATTAACTGCTACATGGATAAGTTAAAAATACACAGAATATGCAACAAGTAAGAGTACTCCTGAATTCAATTTTTTGCAATTATTCTTTTATGTGAGTCACAGTTTCCTGAAAATAGGTTGTGCAGTAGCTGTAATAGCTGTTCAGTGAAGCCCCCAGATGACAAACATCACACTAGTCCTTCCGATTTTAAAAGCACGGGATGCAAATCATTTCACATAACTTAGTCTTTCCAAGATTTAGATGTCAATATTAAATTTAGTCAACATTAGTCCCTTTAGAGGCTATGCTAATTTCCTATGATCCATTTATCTTTGATCAGTTTTGATATTCAGGATAACCATAGGATTGACATATGAATTTGCATATGAAGTAGGATGGGCCATAAATTGTGTAAACACCAAACACAGTTTAGAGTCTTAGCCTGAGTCACTCCACCTAGCGAACAGAGAACAGTTAATGTCTGTGCCTCCAGGGATTGGTTCATTGGATGTGTCCTGATGTATGTGACTAAGATGAGATGAGTTTCCCTCAGGAAGTGCCCATTTCCCTCTGTAAAAAGACTATAAGGTAATTGGGTTGGATTTTGATATCTAACTTTAAAGCTATGCTAAATCGGAATCTCCTACTGATTCTATAGTTACTTGTGTAAGAAAGCAATGGTGCGAGGACAGTAATGTCTTGTGGATCCTCCTAAATGTAACTTTGTCAACAATTAATGCAATAAGAAGATACATGTTTATTTAGGAAAACAAACAGATGGCTTGAGAAATGTAATTAAGTAGAACCCCCTCATAAGATCCAGTCTGAACTAAACTGTGAAGGAAGTCAGCTACAGCCTGTGCTTCTTGATACACAGCAGCTAAGAATTGTGGCTTGTATTTTTTTCTGTTTTTCTGTGGAATATTTGTCTGATGAGACTGACAGACCTTACTATATTTCCTGTGCTCTGGATAAGCATAATTCTATTAATTTCACTAACCAATTCAATTCTATGATATTTACATCTTTAAAAAATCCTCCATGCAATAATTCTTCCTTGAATGTTTTATCTCATTTTTTTTGAAAAATCTGTAACACACCTTCTATTAACTGCCCTTTATCAACCGTTCTCACCAGTATTCCTCCATTTTATTCCACTGTTATGGGATATCAAGCTGCTCCCAAAGAACTATTTAACATGAGCATTTGCACTGGATCCAGCTGAGAGAGAGACAATTTTCTTCATAAGCAGCCCATATGGGTCTGTGTTTTGGATTTGTGACTAAAACAGTGTTGATAACAGACAGGTGTTTTGGCTATTGCTGAGCAATGCACAACATCAAGGCCTTCTCTGTTTCTCACTCTACCCCCTAGCAAGTAGGCTGGGCATGGGCAAATTTCTGGGAGGGGACACAGCTGGGACAGTTTACCCCAATTGACCAAAGGGGTATTCCATACCATGTAACATCATGCTCAGCAATAAAAATTTGGGAGGGTGAGGTGATGTGCTCCCCCTGCTTCCCAACCTCTTCCTGTAACTCTGCTCAAGTGATAACCAGCTGTGGCGGTTGTGATAGATGTGTCTGGTTGTGATGGAGACATCCAGCTCAAAGTGGATCCGGGGGAGACAGATAACAATACAATAGCCCTTGGCTATTGTAAAATGTGCCTACCTAAGCACAGTGAAGAAACTAAACTCTGTGGTTGATATGCAAATATGACTGTGAGCCCACCATCTTAACCCCGTACATAGTGAGCAGCCCAACAGCCCTTTGAGCTCTCTTGCACAGCAGTGGGCTGCATGCCAGTATCTCCCTGTGAGCAGGGACACTTCTCAAGGTTACTCTTTGAGGTGGAGAGATTCCATACTGCAGCAGATTCTCGGTAAGTGGCTAACAGCATGCTAAACTTTGAAACCTTGAACCTTATCTAAGTGATATAAAGGATTGATTGTGCATATATAATCCTTTAGACATAAACCATTGACCAAGTCTGGGACTAGGATTGGATCTAGCCACACCTAGACTCCTCTCTGAGGAAGGAGTTTGGAAAGCAAGGGGATCATTTCTGAACCTCATGACTCAACGCGAGGGTCTCCCTGACAGTTTTGTCTGACCTTTTCCTCTCTGCAGTAGATAACCAAGTATACCTTGCCATTGAATCTTGTTAAACCAGTGTCACATTTATCACTGAACTTTGTTAACTCACTGTTTTACACCAATAAACTATATTTTTTGCCTTCCTCTCACTCCATCCATGATAGAGGGGTGGGGGGAGCAGGCACCTTTCCAGGTTAGCCTTTGCTCAGAGACTAACCAGGCATTGATCTGCTCATGGGAGGTGGTGAGTGGTTTTGCATTACTTTTTTTTAGTTTTCCCTTTTTTCCTCCCCTTCACTTATTAAACTGAATTTATCTTGGCTTATGATTATTTTCTCACTTTTGTTCTTCCAGTTCTCTCCAGCATCCTCCTGAAGAGGGGGTGTGACTGAGTGAGCAGCTGGTGGGTGCTTAATTGGTGGCTAGGGTCAACCCATCAGAATATTTCTAGATATTCAAAACAACATCAGGAAACTTAAATACCAACTGAAATAAAATTACATCTCTCTCTATCTATATACACGCACACTGTTTTCCACTGTTAATAATTGTCCTGAAGCAAGCTATTCAAAAGTTTATCAACTTTTATCAACTGCAAATAAACAAAGTACCAAATCTTCACATAAAGTTTATAGATAGAAACAGTTGCCTTGTTAATTTTAATGTCCTAGTTTCACACTGCATAAAAGTCTACTTCAAAACATTCAGCCTCAGAGCTTGTATCTTTCACTCTATTCAGCAGCAATTTAACCAATTTAGAGATAATAGCAATAAGAAAATAGTATTCTAACTTTTTACTGGTTGCTATCAATTCTTCAAAAGTTATACGAGAAAAAATCTGGCTTCTTAAAGTGAATCTCATTACTTCACTCTTTCAAGGCTGTATCTTTTTTTAATAATTACTTTAAATCTACATTACAAGAACCTGTCCTACATAATTTTTGACTAAAATATGATAGCATGTGATACTCAGTAATATTACAATTATTAGACATCAGCATAGGCCATTGACTGTAAACCCAGTTCATAAAATTGATCTCCACTCTGCATTTTTTTTCTGTGTACATTTGTATACAAGTATAGCTGAATCATATCTGATAATAGGCATACATTTGAGACAGGACACTAAGTCTTCCTCAAGTTTGAGGTGAATCTGCCTAGATTTTATCCTCTAATGAACAATCTCACGAATTCTGAAAGGCTTTAAACTCAGAATCTTATGGATGGGGGTGATTAAAATCTATGAAGTCTGTCTCTTTAGAAAGAGAAAACTGAATATGACTAGGAAAATAAAAACATAAACAACAACAATAATAATAATAGTGATAATAATCTTCTAGTGGAACTTAACAGCTAAAAATTTTAATTTTCAGTTACATTTGTGCATTTAATACTATAATTACAATTGAACATCAGAATTTTTTTTAATACAATTAAAAATTACAATAACTTCAGTTTGGTTTCATTTTAGGGTTTGATGGGTAATATTTTTAACTATTATTACAGCTTTAAGGGGGAAGATTTTATAATTAACTTCTTAGAGTGAGCTTTTTGCTGTAGGAATATGTTCAAGCATGCTGTAACTGAAAAGTCTTAAGCTTTTCTTGTTTTCAGGTGGAATGAGCTGAGGTGTATTTAAAATGGGCACTCTGGCTTAGCTTCAATAATTTTCTTTTTTTTTTTTTTTAAGTTACCTTTATTTCAGTGACATCAGATTCTCTGTGCTGTTCTTTAGCTTGTTACTGTTCTTATCAGAGTTCTCTGCCATGTGGTCTCAGCAGGTATCTAATATCTGGTTTATTTGGTTTCTCTAGTTACTAAAGCCTCAAGTTCTTTCTATGCATTAACCCAGACGAGTTTCAAAATATGCAAATTCATATGCCCTTGGTAAAACCTTTAGAGATGGTGACTGTACATACTCATATCAGCTGCTGTTTCATTCTAAATTTGGTGCAAAAAAGTGGACATTCACAGAAGTTGAGAATATTGTGCAGTTTAAGAAAGGATGGCATAAATTCTGTTATGTTTTGCTTCCCTCCAGCAATAGGCACAGCACCTCCTGAAAATAAAGATGAAAATGGTCAGAAATGCATGCTTTTAGATTGAGGGACAATCAGTGCCTAAATATCTACTTATGAAACAGGCTAAAACAAGACTAGTTCAGCAATTAAGATTGAAAATTCAACAGAGGTTATCTAATTATCAATTGAAATTCTCTACTCACTGAATAGAAAGAAAGCTGTGAGAAAACTCTTATTTGTGCTAATAAAACTCTAATGTTTTCAATTTTAGTAAAAGCAACCCTAACTCTAAATAGATCTCAAATTTTTAACAACTGGAGCAGAGAAATAATAGGGTTAACATTAAAATCTTTATAGCCGACTTATAGAGCAATTTTATACTTCATTTCACTTATTACTATATCTCCTACTTGCCCTGAAAAGTTCCATAGCTGAGGCACAGAAAAGACCAGGTAAGTATATTCAGAAAATATCACATCCCTCTCTCTCCCAGAGAACCCCCATATATATTCTTTACCATCATCCATTCACTGAGACTATTGAGGCCAATGTCCTTGTTTTGGTGGTATGTGTATTTATTTGTTTGCACATGTACGTTTCCTGCAGTATGAATAAAACTATGAATAAAACATTAACTGCATTTGAAAATGAAGTAATCAGATCTTTGAAAACCCTTGCAATGCACTTCTTAGGAGTGGAAGGTCCTGCAAATACATCAAATTTAGTACTCTATGTGTAATTAACAGATCAAACACTACCTAAAATAGCAACCTAAGCCTCTCAAGAGACAATCAGAGCAGTCAGCATTGCTCCTTGAGTCAACAGAACTTTTATCCAGAAGGGTAATTCTTCCCTGAGCAGATGATGATGGTAAGAACCCCTGTAGGGAGTGAAAAAGCTGCCAGAAACCTCAGCAAATATGAGAACACTCTTTTGGCATCCTTTCATAAAGATAACAATTTTACACAGATAGAAAATTATACATATTGAACAAAATTAAACTGCAGACCCACACAATTTCTTTCACAGAAGAAAGAACTACATGTCATAGTCTTTATATACATTCTACTTAATGCACAACTTGGAAAGTGTTCAGACAACACATTGATGAGACAGATTATGAGAACTTTCTGTTTCTAGGAAAAGAAAATGTCTTGAACACTTCCTTGAACAATTCTAAAATATTAGACAATATGTTATTCTCTGTGCTTATAGAATAAACTTTTGACCATCTATTTTGTACCAAGAGGTGCTGCGGCTTTAATGATACCAGAAAGAAAGACACCCAGACTTTGTAAAGTATCATTTAAAATGTTATTTATTAGAGCTAACACTATAAAGAAAGTGAGAATAACATAGCCAATTATACATCTCTTTAAATGGTGGGAACCCTGAGATGTGCAGCATTGAACAGGTCTCCAGTCCACAGGTAGCATACCATTAAGATCCCATCTGTGGAAAGGGTTACCCCATTTTGGTTACTCAACTTATTACATGATTTTCTTCCAAGAAAAAAAAAAAAAACCTATTCATCTTTTCTACTATCAAAGAGAAATTATGTTCTCATGAGAATTTCTTTCTGCACTTTTAGGTAAAGGGAAGGCCACACAGGTGGAGTAATTGCCAATACCAAGTGGCATCTGCCTGCAGCTCCTATGTTACAATGATCTGGTTAATTTTATTCTGCAGACAAGGGATACACTCAGCACAAGTCCTGAAGGCCAAGCTGTATATCCAGCACAGCACAGCAAAGGATGGCACAGGCCCGGGCCAGCTAGTTGTTATGTGGATCACTAACTGATGTACAATAGTTTTCCAGTGAAGATCACTGCAATATCTCACTTGGACACAAGGTTTGTCTCCATCTAATGAAAGAAATTCTGAATGATTTTTGGTTTACTTTGTCTTGGAGAAAATGGCATTTTTGACAAGAATGTTTTTTGCTCAGCCTACAGTGTCTCCAAAACTCATGATTTGATAGTGTGTGTTAAAATAAAAGGCACAGGATTTTTCTCATTTAGCTCTACTAATAAAAAAGCTAAAAGCTTTGTCCTTACTTTCCCCCTGTGGACAATAGAAAGGGATAGGCACCCCCACAGTATTCTGAAATAGCTCATGTACAGTAACCTTTTGAATATTCTTTATTCTCACTGATTAATAAGAGACATTAAAATAATTTAGATTATGCATTGAACTTTCAGTTAGTTAGGTGAGATGAATACCAACTCAATTCTATATGATAATGGTTACATACAGAGTTCTGCATTTCATTTCTTTAAAAATGTAGAGTCTTTCTCTATCCTGACTGTGTGAAGATTTCTCATAAATCAAGTTAAGACTGTAAAAATAAAAAGCAATTAAGTAGAGCCTTAAAGAATTGAAAGATCTTGGGATTTTAATAGTTGAATTGAAGAATACAATGTGAGGTTTCCTATTCCATCACCATTGTATAATTCTAAATGTTGAATTTAGCTGGGACAAGGAGTTATTTGTCTTGAGTCCTTATTGTCCTTTGAATGAAAACTACTTTTTCCTTAAGCAGACTGGACCAATGTTGAATCCACAACAAAATGGGCAGGGAACTAGGAGCAGAATAACTGCATTACTGTGTGTACCCAATAAGGATACGTACTTTTATGGCACACAAATTGGTACTTTAAGCAAGCTAATATTACTCTTAAAACCACAGAATTAAAACGACTGAGACTATGGAAATGAATTTGTTCTTATTTAAAAATTATGACAATATAACTAAGATAAACAGCCTTTAAAACCTTTATTTGTAAAACAGAAAATAAATGAAAACTTCATTTTAAAAATTGGCTTTGTATCTCCACAATTATAGAAAGAAGTGACTAACAGCTGTTTGATGAACTGGACTGTCTGTTTGATTTATGCTTAAACCACAAAATTCTGCAGTTGTTTATTAAATTTCACAATTCCTTGGACATATTTGGAAAAAGTTTCTGTTATTTTACAGATATTCAGCTTTACAAAATTATTTAAGAGATAGATTCAGGCTGGTGGTATAGCTCATTGACTCTGTAACTAACTTGATTTACAGCAGCTAAGAATATGACCAAGAAGAAACCTTCTCACTCCGTGACGTTAATAATAAGATTTGTTTATCTTCTTTTTATCAGTCAATAAAAAAGGACACATTAATATCTTCTCTTCCATACAAGAAGTCATTACTGGGCTGTAATCATACCAGGTAAAAAGCAAGATATTCTTTACTAAACCAATTATATAGCACAGTGTATCTTAGTTATCACTAGAGTGCACTTCCTGAAGAAAAAAACTAAACTACATTGCTCTTCTTTTATTCAATCATTCACCTAAAAGTCTTTGTTTAACTTTTAATTTGGGTTCCACTTCCTTTCCAAATGGACTCTTTTTTACAAAAGTAATGCTGGCCTCCTGTGCAAAGTAGTGATAACTTCCTTATGCCTATTTAGCTATTACCCAACTTAATACAGGTTTTTTTTTAACAGCAGCTGTTACATAACAATTTAAGTCAACAAGATTAAAATGGCCAAGCTTCAGCAGTATATAAAAATTGGTGTCTGAGACATAAGAATCACAGCACAGTCCTAGAAAGGAGACATCTGAAAGACATTCACAGGATAGAGATGAGAAACACATGAAAATCTTATTCAGGACAAAAGGTAATATTTGTTATATATGAGGTCAAGAATTTATGTCTAATTAAATTTTCAGCAATCTAATCAAAATAACGGTAGTTACAAACAGTTACAATGTCAGTTCCAATTACAGTAAAACTCACTCAGTAAAAGTCAAAGAGACAGAACACTGACTCAATAAAAACAGTTAACATATATTAACATCCTACTATGCAACCCTTTCTTCTGATGTTATGCTTACCCTTCCACTGTCCCACTGGGTACTAAGGAGCAAGAGCATCAATATTTCTTAGTAAGAAGTGGGGGGTTACAAAAACCCATCAGTGCCTGAAGTAGTACATTGTTAATGGTGGGTGTTCTTCTGCCTTGGTCTTCAATTTTTCTGTTCTCTACTTTTCCTCTGAAGTTGGTTTTACCTGGCTTACAGAGGTGCACTCCTGCATTGATCAGCTTTTGACCGCTGTGATTTGTTTACACAAACTGGAACCTCTGTTGTCATCCTGTATCCACACCCTTCCACACCACATTTCGATTGGGTGTCACCAACAGTTCCCCTCATGCAGAATGGCTGTTACTGCTATATAAATTTGAAACAAATTTAGGCAATAGCTGCCTTATTGTTAGATAATTTCTATCTAACAATAGCAAGCTAACATCAACTCAGGACAAGGCAAGTGCAAGTGAGTCCTCAGAGACAGCACTACCAGGTCAATTCAAAGCCTGCGGCTTTTTACAAGTAATGACAAAACATCATATTTCCTGGGCTACAGAAAGGCTACCCTTCGGCAATCCTGCTGTGTTGTGTACTGATCTGTGCATGAAATTGGATTCCAGGGCAACCAGAAAATTTAGCCTCATTGACCTTTGTTGCCCTTACCTCTTTCTACAGCTGAGTTACCAGCCTTTGGGGTAGCACAACCTAATTACATGATCCAATCCTTCACAGAAATTTATCAGCAACAGTGAAAGATTTTGTAATATTTTAAAATAAGTAGGATATATTACACAAAAATAATAGTTATTCAAATGCTACATATGCAGACATGCTCAAGTAACAGGGCAACATTTGTCACTTACAATCTTCAGAAGTATGAACCCAAAGCATGTCAAATTGAATAATTTCTTTTCAGTTAATCTCAGTCAGACAAAACATGAAAAAATATTGTCAGTATTTGTTTATCAACTGCAAAAGAAGACATTTCAGACTGTCTAAAGTAATGATTCATTAGACAAACAGAATAAATATAAAACTATTTGGGAATCTTTGCTTATCTGCTGTTAGAATTTACTGAAAAAAAGGGGTTACAAAGTCTTGAAGATATATGCAGATTTAATGAAATTCAAATGGAAATATTAGATAAATTTGGGGGGTTAATCATTTTGATACCACATAAAATATTTTCTTTATCAAATTTTGGTTATCACTGAATGATTGATCTCTTTACCCTTATTCCCAGTTTTCTGAAACTAAAATTTACAAATACATATGTACAGGTTATAAAATTTTCTGGCTGGGCTGAGTAGATATAGATGCTTTTTATACCTCTAGCCACAGCCTTGCAAACCAACCTTTCACTCATGCAGAACACCATACATTCAACTGACGATGTATGTTCACTTTAATTTTTCCTTTTGAACTGACTTTCTGTATGAAAAGCTTAATTGTTTTTCGATTACTTTCAGAAGAACTGAACTTTCTATGACCAGATATCCTAGACAGCTCCTGACAATAAACATATGAGTATTTCTCAAATGTTTTTTATTCATTTAGAGCAACTGTTTCTGAGAGCGATAGCCGAGAGTCAGCAATTACCAGCTACTTTGTACTTTATTTCAGTCATGGTGCTATATTGGCTAAGAGCTTTATTGCTTCAGAAATACAGTAGATTTGTTCTCAGTTTTCCCTGAATAGTATCACTGTAAAACCAAAAACTCCAATTAAGAAATAATGACTAATGTTCAGAGAATCTGGATAAACATCTAATTCATCACAAATGTATTTGAGATTGCTTTCCTTATGAATTCACAATTAATCAAATGGCTTCTGACTTTCTGTTTTTTACAGACATCTCTAAGGATTTAACTATTAACATTTGCAAAGGGATTTCATTGGAAATAACCTATATTGTCCCAAAGTAAATTATTCAGGAAAAAAAACCTGACTTAGAAATAGATCTGTTAAAGATTGGAATAGCTATGCTCTCAAGTAGGGGAGGGGGGGTGTCCCGATCCAATGTTGGGGAGGTTTCGATATGATCCCAAGGATGAGATTAAGACACTAAATCCAGTCAATTGTCGTACAACCTTTCAACTTTATTTTTGACATGGAGGGAGGAGGGAACCACGTGAGGAGGTAACAGAGGAGGTGAATAGGGAAAGGCAAAGGGGAAGAACCGAGGAAAAAAGAGGGAAAAAAGGGGGACGAGAGAAAAGGAGAGCTAGAAAGGGAACTAGAAAGGGTTTACGTCAGGGAGGATGGGGTGAACAAGAGAGAGAGAAAGAGAGAGATAGAGAGGACTAGCTACCACTGCCCCAGGTCCAGCGATGTTCCGGCGCCTCAATCTGTGGCGTAGTCGATGCTCCAGTGCCCCCGTTTGCTACTCCAGGTTTAGTCCATGTGATGCTGGCTTCGATGAGGTGGGTTCCAAGAGGTCTGAAGGGGAGGGATGAAGATGGGAAAGAGCCCCCTTACTGGAGTGCACACACTCCTTTTATAGGGGTTGGGGTCCCTTGCTCATGTGCAGATCGTGATTGCATACATGCAGTTCGTGCCATACGTGCTGTCTCCTTAGAGTGCCTTCTACCTTTTTCATGCCTTGGGCCTTGCACAGGTGCAGATTGTGAGGGCGGGATCTTCTGACTGGTGGGAAGTGGTGGTACAATGGCAATGTCGAGACAAACTACATTCAGCAATGGTTGTTTACAGGGGGGAAGGGGGGGAGATTAAAACAAAAAGTTTTGAAGAGTTGGTTCAGAAGTTTCATTGTTTCAGTAAGATACATCTAGCTAAAATATTGTTTTCATTTTGTATTTCAAAATACATGAATAATTCTTTTTTTTAATCTTTGTAAAAAATATTTTGAGTTTTTATAATTTTGAATAGTATCATCACATACTTACCTTCTGAGTTAACAAGGAAAGTGTAAGAATCAATATATTCATCATTCATATATTAGTCAAAACCAGCAAAATTATTCATAGGTGAACCAGGCACATAAAACCTCTATTCTCTAAATATCCTTTGAATATATTTCATTTAAGTCTTACATTCTTTCCGTGCCTTCTGGCATCTGTAGTGACAGTCTTCTCTCATACACTTTAAAATATTTGAGATAGAAATAATGTTGTACTGTACTTAAACTACTGTAATGGTGAAATGGTATTAAAAGTGTAGCAATCCCATAGCACAAATAATAATAATTACCTTTTCATCTAGCCTCCATGGTTTTCATGTTGAGTTATTTCTGTGTTTGAACATTTTACCTCTAATAATTCCAATATTTAATTGAATTTATTAGTAACTGTGGCAACAATTGTCAGCATCAACATAATTGTCATCATTTGTTACACAAAGCAATAGATTATTGAATAAAAAAATTTGAATTTATCTTAATTTTAAAGGGTATATGCATAATTCTTCTAGAAATAAAGCTATGCATTGTGTTTTGTAAGCTATGTAAAAAATTATTACAAAGCAGCCTTCATTCCAGCTGAGAAAATACCTGTGTCTGTGTGTATGCATGCGCATGCATGTGTATCAACTTCTAATACATAAACTACTTTTCTGCAAAATGAATGAGATGGTTTGAAACCAGATGTGAGGACTGATGATATGTATGTCTTCTGACGCCATATTCGTTTTAGAACTAGAGGTGGAATGCATTATTCAAAACAGTCTTATCAGTTTTGCAAAGATGTTTTCACAAAGATGTGTCTACAAAGCATATATTTAAGCAGATTAGCTGTTTGGAATCTATTTTCCAGTGGAGAGAATTATCATCATGTTGAGCATTTAAGCTACAATTTTACTTAAAGGATTATTTTTGTGTATTAAGTGTTCATGTCTTTAAATTAGAAACTGGACAGACTGGTTCAGAAATCCCTGAAGACTTCAGTATGCATTTTTCAGTATTTAAACATATATATAATTAATAGGAATGACCTCAAAATACAGTTGACATACTTTGTGTCATACTTCTGTTTTTAGAAAAGTCTTATAATAATTTGAATATCAAAGAAGCTTGATATATTTCTTTGACAATATAATGTCAAAATATTTTATTTCTTAAACCACTTTAGTGACATTTAACAAATGACATTTGAAAGATACAGGATAAGTTCTCTATCTTTAAACCAGCTCTGAGACTTCTGTGAAGAAGGGTGCTACATCTATTCTTTCCCTCCCCTTCAAGGGTAATTTTCTCTGTCATATTACCTCTGCCTTCCCTTGTACCTTTGTATAGTGCTGGAAAGATAATCCCTACCATGTGGATCACCGGTGAAATCACCATGGATTTCATAAGGTATTTTTACTGAAAGATACGTGAAAAACATCCAAATCCCAGTTTCTTTTTAAAATGTAGCTCTCACATTGCCATAAATGCTAGCTTAGTAAATGAATAAAATGAATAAAAGTCACAAAGCAAGTCCAAAAGAAATGAACATAAATGAGGTTAAGTGTTGTAAGCACTGTCATCACTGTGCAGTATTCACAATAGGAATAAAAATCAATGCCATAATTTTAAGAACACAGAAGTAAATAAAGTTGTTTCAAAGATTTATTTTTTTTTTTATTGTTGGATGGTGTGTGTAAAGGGCCTTATGTTTGTTTACTTTTCTCAAAAAATGTATATCTCAAAGCAGGAGTGTCAAATATATTGTCATGTTATGGCAAGTCTTCACATTGTTCCTCATTATTTTCTTCTCAGTATTATATTCCTAATTTGTATGTTCCTTAAAGAGCACTTTTTAATTGACTGTTTTCAAGCAGATATGTTATCATTTGCATTTAGAGCAAAACCTCAGATTCTTTTAGATAAATAATAATTGTCAGTTAGACTGTAACAAATTATTGAGAATCAATTCTTCTATGCATATATCTCTAATTAGTCTACAATTTTCAGCAACTTTTAATATTTAGTCTGATATATCACCTTTAGAAAAAGCTAGTGTTTACCTAACATTTAATTGAACCTTTTTGTTGACATGAATTAGATTTCAGGATTTCATATTGAAGAGTTGGATACTGTCTGGTTTTAAAGCCTTGTTTACACAGAAAAGGAAGTCTCACAGCTGCAGGCCCTGGTATTTATGGAGAAAATTAACCACTTCAATACAACCTACAAAGGCAACATGTCTGCATGCAAGCAACCCAGGTGATTTCTGAAGAATGTAAAAGACAATTTCTTGACTTACGTGATCAACAAACCAAAGGGACAATGTGTACTGCTAGATTTACTTCTCCCAAAGTGGGCCAGAATTGTGTAGGTTGATGGCAAACTTGGCTGTGGTGGATGCTGGAGAACTGAAGATGGTTGAGTTTAAGTTTCTGACAGAAGTGAGCAATAGAGTAGCAGAATTAGAACAGCATGATTTGGGAGAGCAGATTTTGGCTTGATAAGATTCCATTGAAAACTGCCCTGAAGGGCAAAGGGGCCCAGGAGAGCTTGTTGATCTTCAGGAACAATGTCCTCAGAGCACAAAGACAATCCGTTACTTGCAGAAGGTCAGGCAAGTATGGCAGAAGGCCAGCAAGGTCTGGACAGTGTTTGCCTGACTGAGCTCAAATGCAAAAATGAAGCACACAGAAGGTGTAAGCAGGGATGGTAGGTATAAAGAGACATTACCTGAGTGTGTGGGTGTGAAGTTAGGAAAACTAAAACTCAGATGGAGATTAAATTAGTCAGGAATGCAAAGGTCAAAAACCAGGGTTTCTCGAAGTACACTGTCAATGAAAAAAAAGGTTAAGAAAAATCTTAACCTGCTGCTCAGTAGGGTAGGGAATACAGTAACAAAGGACATGGAAATGGATGGCATACTTAGAGATTTTTTTGCCCTGGTTTCAATGGTGTCCAAGATGCATGTGAAAGCAATGAGTGTTAGGATCCTACAGCCACCACCAGCCCTGACTGTCCCTGTCCAGTCCCCTTTAGTCTCCCCCCACCCTGGCCATGGCCCAGGAACCCATTTCAGGCCCCCTTGGGCCATCAGTCCTTGCCCTAGCAACACTGCGGCAGGGCCAGTCTCCAGCTCCCCCATAACACTGCCTTACTTGTCCCCAACATCTCAGCCTGGCCTCAGCTGTCCCTGTGCCCAGGGAGGTGCTTGGTGCTCAGACCTATATTCTACCTAACCTCCACCTCTTTAAGGATATTTCTCATTTGTTAGTGGTGGTTTAAACATTACATTGCTTTATTCTATATGCCCATTTCCCCTGTGTATTCAAAGTCATGTGGAATCATTACAGTGATAAAACTAAAACTTTGATCCTTCAAAGATTTATACATATACTTAATTGTGATTAGTTCCCTTGACTTCACTGGCTGACTTCAAAGTGGGGCTATCCACTTCTGGTAAAGTTAACCATGTGTATCTCTGTGATGCATTGAACTGTAGAGTCATCTTCTATTTTATTTTCTTAATACTTGAACCATATTTGAATCTACTAAAATGACTAGGCCATGGTTTCCACTCACATGAAAGCCATTGCCAGAAGGAATATGGCAACCCAGATGGAGTCCCCACACAAATGGAAACATGCAGCTCTCCAGGTCTCCAGCTGCAGGGAGCTCCTGAGCCTGTCACTCATACCGGGGGGCACCAAGGACAACAGCTGTGTCTGGTGCGACCAGGTGGATGAGCTGCTCAGTCTGGTGGCAGAGCTGAAAGAGGAAGTGGAAAGGTTAAGGAGCATCAGGGAGTGTGAGAGGGAGATAGACTGGTGGAGCCGCACCCTACCACCCCTGAGGCTAAGGCAGCAGATGGAGGCTCCACAAGAAGCAGAGGATTCCCTACCCTCTTGCCACCAAGCAGAAGCAGGAAGCATAAGGAATGGGGGGCAGATAGAAGACAGGTCCCTTCTCAGGGAGACAGACATATCCCCTCCATGCCTCCCTCATCTGCCCAGCTGCCCTTACACAACAGATAAGGGGCCCTGGAACTCAAGGGCCAGGCAAATGAGGATGTAGGTGAAGGTCCATCCAGGGGGTTGGCTAGTGTGAGTCAGTCACCCCCATGCATTGGGACTGTCTCTGTTAAGAGAAAAAGGAGGGTAACTGTTGTAATCGATTCCTTTCTGAGGGGAACAGAGGGCCCAATATGCCAACCAGACCCAACCTACAGGACAGTCTGCTGCCTCCTTGGGGCCCGGGTTAGGGACATTACTAAGAAACTCACTGGTCTGTTACAGCCCTCTGATTATTACCCACTATTAATTGTGCAGGTTGGCGGTGATGAGCGTGAGGGACGGAATGGCCTGACATTTGTCTCAAAGCTTGCCCACATGAAGCTAACAGGACCCTGCATGGCAATTGTGCAAGCTGCCCCCCCAGCCCACACAGCTCCAGGGCTGGCAGCAAGGCCCTGGTAACATCCTACGGGGTGCAAGCAACCAGCTGTGGGCATGTGCATGTGCTTGGAGCATGAGACCCCATGGAGGGGATGGGGTCTCAGAGACAGGAGATGCATGCCATTGCCCTGGGCAAGCATGGTGCAGGCATGAAGTTATTGACAAGGGAAGTCTGCGCAAGTGTGTGCCTTAGGCATGCAGCCTATAAAAGGCAGCCGTCTCAGACCCTGTGTGTGATCACTGGTCCCACAGGAAACCACCAAAGACCCTGTGCAATCACCTGTGATCAACCACCACTGAAGACCCCAGAAGCGCGGACCACCGGGATGCCAAAGATCCATAGAATCATAGAATCACTTGGTTGGAAAAGACCTTTGAGATCATCAAGTCCAACCTTTAACCTATCCCTGCCGTCCCACCACTAAACCATGTCCCTAAGCACCTCATCTATCCTTCTTTTAAAT
>NW_009260478.1:455287-455649 GCF_000687185.1 Egretta garzetta | reverse complement strand
GAAGAGCAACAAAGCTGGTGAAGGGTCTGGAACACAAGTCTTATGAGGAGTGGCTGGGGGAACTGGGGTTGTTTAGCCTGGAAAAAAGGAGGCTGAAGGGAGACCTTATCACCTTCCACAACTACCTGGAAGGAGGTTCTAGCGAGGTGGGTGTTGGTCTCTTCTGCCAAATGACAAGCAATAGGGCAAAAGAAAATGGCTTCAAGTTGTGCCAGGGGAGATTTAGATCTGACATTAGGAAAATTTTCTTCACCAAAAGTTTTGTCAAGCTTTGCACCAGGCTACCCAGGGAAGTGGTCAAGTCCCCATCCCTGGAGGTATTTAAAAGGACGGGTAGACGAGGTGCTCAGGGACGTGGTTCA
>NW_009260478.1:402695-455081 GCF_000687185.1 Egretta garzetta | reverse complement strand
TCAGCAGTGGGATGGCAGAGTTAGGTTAATGGTTGGATTTGATGATCTTAAAGGTCTTTTCCAACCTAAACAATTCTATGATTCTATGATTCTGTGACTACACATTTAGGTTATTTGTATATTTTAAATACATATCTATTTGAAGACTATTGCAAAACACTATTCTGTTGCCTCTTCCTGACTCCACTAAAACCAACAAAGTTGTATAATGGTAAATGGTACTTTTATTACGCAGTTGCAAAAGATGAAAAGTACATAGTGATTTTTCAGGTACTAGGTTGACTTTGCTGGTCCAGTATTTTTATGAGTAAACAAATTACAAAAGCACAGAAATTACTAAGAATATCCACCACAAAATCTTCCAGATTAAGATCAATCAGCACCATTAAATCATTAATTCTGTGGGTTTTTTTTTTAATTACAAAACTCTAAACTTCGTCCAGTTATACCTCTTCCAGTCTTAATGACTTCTATTTGAGTAGAAAATAACTTGTATTTGCCTGGAGCCTATCTCCCAGAAAGGCAACCATTCTTTATTCAAAGTGTTGTGGTTTAACCCAGCTGGCAACTAAGCACCACGCAGCCGCTCGCTCACTCCCCACCTCCCTCAGTGGGATGGTGCTCACCACCCACCGACCGATGCCCATCCCGTCCCGAGCCGCGATCAGTCCCCAAGCTGCGAGCAGTCCCCCCGAGCCGCAACTGACCGACGGACTAACTTCCCCCGAGCATGACGTTATATGGTATGGAACAGCTCTTTGGACAGTTTGGGTTAGCTGTCCTAGCTGTGCTGTACTCCCAGCTTGTTATGCACCTGGCTGAGCAGGAGAAGCTCAAAAAGTCCTTGAGTAGTCTGAGCACTACTTGGCAACAGCTGAAAACATCAGTGTGTTATCAACATTCTTCTAGTATTAAATCCAAAACACAGCACTATGCTAGCTTCTGTGAAGAAAATTAACTCTATCCCAGCCGAAACCAGGACACAAAGATTTCCACAGACAAAGAAATCTATCTCATACCTTGGTAGCTTGTTCCAGTGATTAATTGTCTTTGTTGTTAAAATGATGTGCATAAATTGTAATTGGAATTTATATGGCTTCAGTTTCCAGGCATAGGTCCTTGAGAGGCCTTTTTCTGCCAAATTGAAGCCCTTTAGCAGTGGGTATTTTAGCCTGTAAAAGTACTTATGACTGTAATCAAATCACTTAATCTTTTTGATCAACAAAACAGACTGTGCTCTAAATCTTCCACCATGAGCTATTTTGTTCAGCTCTTGGATATGCCTCTTTTCTGTACCTTTTACAGTTTTTCATCTTTCAAAAATATGGACACTAACGTTGTATATTGGTCTTACTGTGCTGAGTAGAGGTAATATCACCCCTTTTTCTCTTACTACTCTCCTGTTTATGCCTTTCAGTATTCTTTTCTGCTGATGTTGCAAGAGGTACTTATGGAAAATTGCAGTAATCTTTAAATCTTTTTCAGAATCATTGCATTCCAAATTTTTCTGTTTATTCCTATTGAATATATTTCTTTGAATTTGAACACTTTATTTGAGTGTGATCCCTCACTTTGAAATTACCAAGTGATCCAGACTACTTTTTCTGTCTCAGCTGTTTCTCCCTTTTATATATTATTACTTTTATTAATGCTGTTTATTATTCATCAGTCATTGTTTTATCCATTGTTAGAACTGGTGACTTTATTAATTATTACAAAATGCCCAATACTGCTTGTTTCACAACTTTTTTGGAAAAAGCTTCATCAGACTATGATTTCCCACTGCTGGCTACTGTTCCAGATTTGTTGCTTGGTCATTTTTAATCTACTGACTTTGTATCATTCCAGAATTTTACTGAAGTATTTCATATTCATAATGTAAAAAACAACTGACACAAATTTAAATCAGAGGATGTAGGTATCTGAAGCAGAAAATTTCTACACACCCTTTATTTATACCCACAAGAAACAGCAGTTTTCTCTCATTCTTCTATGGATTCTTGTTGTTGGTGCTGTTGTTGTTGATTTTATTCTACACAGAATAAATAACCGAAAAGAACAAAGCAAGGAAGAGAAGAAAGGCACATAAAAATCAAACTGAGAAATATTTTTTTGTTTTGCAAAATGCAGAACAATGTGGTCCATTGTTTAGAGCTAGTATAAAGAGAGAACTTTTTCTTTATTATTGAGTAACTGATTTGCTACCTGATGGGCAAAAGGACTGAACTTTTTTCGTAACCAGTTTCCCCAAATTCAAATGCAAAGTGTTATACTGTTTTCTAATCCTTCTTTATTGATGCAGTCAATAAGTATTCCACATAAATATATTTCCATGACAAAGGTTATTCATATTTCAAATTGTCATTTGATATTTTCAGAATAGAAATACAGTTTATTTTATTTAAAATGTGGTGAGTTTCTGGGGTATTTTACTGCAGATTCACTTCAAATCTCACTCAAAAAATCATCATTCTTCTAACTGAGAAGTTTTTTTTTACTTTTTGATCACAGAAATGTCAGTACCTTGGCAATGTGTATCATGACATCACATTCCACTTTCACAAGGGTAGAAATGAAAAGTATGTGTAGACAGTTCCAAAGCTGATTCTGGAACACATCAGTACTTCCAAATTTAATGGAATTTAAGAGCTGTAGATAAACAATATGTGGAGATAACATTAGGACTAACATTAGCGAACAAATGTCTTCACATTCACAACTTCTTTAAATCAACAGATTGGGTTTAGCTCCAATGTACACCTACAAAATTCTCACCCAAAATTTGAAATTTAACCATTAAAGTTTCTTCAGAGTTAAAGGAGAAAAAGGAGTTTAAAAATTGATGTCATTTTAAAGAAGCTAAACAATTGGCATACAAGACAGCTTCTCATCGATCTGTGTGCTTAATAAAGCTAAATGTTAGGAAGACTAATGTACCATACTGATGTTTTAGGAATTTCATTAATGTATTTGAAAGACTGTCATAACTCACTCACCTCTGCTGAGTTTATGAGCCATGGGTTTTCTCCAGCTCATAAAATCAACTTGCTTAACACAATACAGAGACTGATAGCATCAGAGATGACACTTCATGAAGCAAGGTGACTCTTTTTTTTCCTTCTTTTTTTTGTAAGTTTTGTTTGAAAAGAAAACTGTATAAAAATCTGTCAAAATATTATTCTGACTTAGTGACAATCTAATTACAAATACGCTATCTCTATTGCTCTGTGTAAATGTTGAATGTAAACTGGGATATAATGCTAACTTCTGAAATACTGAGAAATTAATTTTGGTTTTCCTCATTTTAAAATATAGTACAGCTGGCATGAAAAATCACCACTGTAAATAGTGATGTGCCTTTCTGTCATCTGTGTTTATCTCTGTACTGAACCTTCATCTAAAAATTTTGAACTGAGAAACTTTTATAATTTTCCCTTCATAAAATCACAGAATCATAAAATCTTTTAGATTGGAAAAGACCTTTAAGATCATCAAGTCCAACCATTAACCTAACACTGCCATCCACCACCTCGTCTACCCATCTTTGAAATACCTCCATGGTACATGGAATAAATCCAAAGAACATATCTACACATTTGTACACATTTCACCATTATCAGCATCAGAACCATAATTTTTAACCATTCTTCTCACCTCTTTCTAGTTATCTACAATGCAGATATCATCTCAGATAGTCATCCAAGTCTCCCTTTCTCTGTGCATCAAAATAACCACCTGCAATCTGTGTTTTCTGAAAAAATATTTGTCTTCCAATTACTGCAAAAGAAACCTAAAGGGAACAGCCCAGATGTAGATGTTTAATGCTATAATTACATAAAGTTAGGCCTACTTAAACTCATTCCTGGTCCCCAGAGCAGAATCTCCATCTTCAGCCATCACCTAGAAGGTATGGTAAAATCTCTCAGACTCAATCTGGGATGGAGGAATTATCTCTCAGCCTCAAAGAGACACTATGCACAATCATAATCCATAGAAAAGAGCAAGCCTCTACAGTCAGTCTCATTTCTCTTCAGAAAATAGACCTTATCACCCCTTTCCTTTAAAACACAATACAAAGCAAGTAATATTTCCATGTGTGTATGCCCTGATTTAAGCTGGGCTAGAGTTAATTTTCTTCCCAGTAGCTGGTACAGTGCTGTGGTTTGGATTTAGGATGAGAATAATGTTGATAATATACTCATGTTTTAGTTGTTGCTATGTAGTGCTTAGAGTAGTCAAGGACTTTTCAGGTTCTCATGCTCTGCCAACTGAGAAGGCTGGAGATGCACAAGAAGCTGGGAGGGGGCACAGCCAGGACAGCTGACCCAAACTGCCCAAAGGGATATGCCATACCATATGATGTCATGCCCAGTACATAAATTAGGGGAAAGCTGGTTGGAGGGCCACTACTCGGGAACTGTCTGTGCATCAGTCAGCAAGTGATGAGAAATTACATTGCGCGTCATTTATTTTGTATAGTAATTACTATTATTATTATTATTATTATTATTATTGTTGTTGTTCTTGTTGTTCTTGTTATTATTATTATTGTTTTCCCTTCAGTTTCTGTCCTATTAAACTGTATCTCAACACATTATTCTCTCCCTCATCCCACTGTGGGAGGAGCGAGCAAGCGGCTTGTGGTGTTTAGCTGCCTGCCAGGTTAAACCAAAACAAATATAATAATCATTAATAAGAAATGCCACAGTGAAGATAGGACTGACATCACTTACTTGGAGAAATTGTGGAACCATTCTGGATTTTCAGTGTCAATGCCATTCTTTGGATTTCTCTTCAGTAACCTCAGAAGATAACTTCCTATGAATATTATGTTGGATGACTGTATTTTATTTATTCTGATGCTTTTTCTAGTATAACTTGGGGAGTAAGTGGCCTCAAGATGAACCAGGGGAGGTTTAGATTGGATATTAAGAAAAATTTCTTCACTGAAAGGGTTATCAGGCACTGGACCAGGCTGCTCAGGGAGGTGGTCGAATCACCATCCCTGGAGGTATTTAAAAGATTTATAGATGTGGTGCTTATAGACATGTTTTAGTAGTAGGCAGGTACAGTTGGACTTGATGATCTTAAAGGTCTTTTCCAACCAAATGATTCTGTGATTCCCCTTCTCCTCCAGGCTAGTTACAATAGCTCTTGAGGATTTTTTAAATGTTCAAATCAGCATGTTCCTTTTGCTTCTGAATGTGTTTCAGGTATGTTTAAAGCTAAACAACTATTTAAAAACACCACCCAGGGATCTGCCCCAAAGCTGGATAGTTATGAGTGGCAGGTGTTTGGGTAGTATGGGCAAATGCCTAGGACTGTGGGCACCTCCAGTGTTTTGGAACTTCACCCCTGAACAAGTGCAGAATCCTGAAAAACTAGTAAAATATTTGGAAAAAGTTTGTTGTTACCCTGGCAACTTCAGAGAGACATGAATCACAGTAATGTGCTGGTTTCTGGCCCATGCCTACTGAGCCCTGTTCAACACTATTCAGAACCCTCAAGGGGAAGAGAAGGTCTCTGGGTCTGATGACAAGGCGATAGGCACTATGGCTACTCCAACCCCAGCAACAAGCATCACTGCTACTTCATCCCTGGCCACAGGCACTTCAGCTGAACCAGGGAACTAACCCATGCCAGCATCAGTCACCCTATACACAAGAAGAAATCTTGGAAGTGAAAGTCAGCTCATTTAGAAAGGAAGGATGAAAAAGCAGGGCCACCACAAGGAGAGGAGGAGGAAGAACTCATAAATGAGATGGAAACTACCTGATCCCTATCCTTGAGTCAGCTGCAAGAGATGTGAAAATATTTCAGCCATCCTTCAGGCAAGCACATTGTCACCTGGCTGCTCTGAAGCTGGGAAATTGGGCCAGAACTAGAGGATAAGGAAGCCAAACAGCTGGGATCTCTTTCAGTGGAAGGGGGCATTGATAAAGCAATTGGAAAAGGAGCACAAGCCCTCAGCCTCTGGAGGTGACTCCTGTAAGGCTTGAAGAAAAGGTTTCCCTTCAAGGAAGATATTATATGTGACAGGCAAGTGGACCACCACCAAGGGAGGCATCCAGTACCTGAGCGAATTAGCCATGCTGGATGATGACCTGGACAATGAGTTGTTATCCAAATATTCAGATGAAGTCCAGTGCACATGACCCAAGTGGCAGAAGTTTGTATGGAGTGTATCATCACCACATGCAAACTCATTGGCAGTAATGACCTGGAAAAATGGAGATGAACAGACGGTGGATGAATAGGCTGGCCAGCTCCAGCAACACAAAGAAAATATTTTTTTCTCCCTTGCCTCAGCTGTGGAGAAACTGTTCCAGAAGGTTCAGCAACTCAAAGAGGATGTATCCCACTCCTCACCATTACAGACCACTGTCTCAGTTATTAGGAGTAAGCATCCCTCTGCCCAAGAGAGAGGATACAGTGGGTACACACCATGAGGTACCCTATGGTTTTACCTGCATTACCATGGAGAAGCATGAGGAAATGGGATGGAAAATGTCCTTCATCCCTAGAGGCATGGGTACATGAGTTGCAAGGAAAAACAATCACAAAAGGGGGTTCTTCCAGGAAACTTGCTGGTCCAGTTTCCATTGGGCAGTTCCCCAGACAGACTAAAAGGGCTGGTCTTACTTCTGATGTTAATGAAGAGACTTCTGACTTGTATTTACAAAAAGTGAGTGACAAATACTATGACAAGGCCTAGAGGGGCCTGGCATTATATCATCGTAATTCTAATTCTTATTTGTTTTGTATATTGTTTTATCATTATTTTCCATTCCTTTTCTGTCCTATTAAATTGCCTTTTTCTCAACCCACAGGTTTTACCTTTTTTCCAATTATCTTCCCCATTCCACTGTGGGGGAGTGAGCAAATGGCTGTGTGGTGTTTAGTTGTCTGCCAGGTTAAACTATGACAGTGTCCATTATAAGCCTAGCAATTAGAGCATTTGCTCAGAATGTGATACACTCAGCTTGAAAACAGTTTAAAAAACACATCATCCATCTTGAAAACCATACATAACAAAACAGCCCGCAAGCAGTCTTTTGTGTGCACTTATGAAGAAATAAATAGTGGATACTGACTGACAGTAAAATTATATCTCAACAAAAGAAAAAAACTTTTTACTGTGAGGGTGCTCAAGTATTTGCACGGGTTGGCCAGAAAGGCCAACTCACTCTCTCAAGAGGTCCCTTCCAGTCTAAACAATTTTCTGATTTTGTCAATACATGTAAATAAAATAGCAGATTAATTGAAGTAGGAAGTGACCTCTGGAGATCGTCTAGTCTAGCCCCCCCTGCTCACAGCAAGGTTAACTAGAGCAGGTTGCTCATGGCCATGTCCAGTCAAGTTTTGAATTTCTTCAAGGATGGAGACCACAAAACCTCTCTGGCCAACCTGTCCAAATACTTGACCACGTTCACAGTAAAACGTGGGGATGTTGTGTTTAAATAGAATTTTCTGTATTTTAATTTGTACTCATTGCCTTTTGTCCTGTCATTCTGTATACCTTACACCCTCCCATCAGGTATTTATACACATTGATAGGTTCCCCTGAGCCTTCCCTTCTCTAGGCTGAATAGTCCCATTTCAGTCTCTCCTCATATGACAGATTCTCCAAGTCCTTCACCATTTTCATAGCCCTTCACAAGGCCCTTCACTGGACTTGCTCCAGTATATCCATATCTCTCTTCTACTTGGAGCCCAGGCCTGGACACAGCACCCCAAAAGTGGCTTCACCAGGGCTGAGTAGAGAGGAAGGATTACATCCCTTGAGTGACTGGCTATATTCTTCCCAGTATAGCCCAGGCAGCTGTTGGCCTTCTTTGCTGCAAGTGTACATTGCTGACTCACGCAACTTGGTGTCCACCAGGACCCTCAGGTCCTCTTCTGCCAAGCTACTTTCCAGCCAGTTGTCCCCCAATGTGTAATGCTGCATGGAGTTATTTCTTCGTGAGATTCCTGTTGGATGAGTTTTCCAGCTTGTAAAGGTTCATCTGCATGTCCCCACATCCTTGTGGTTTATTAGACACTTCTCCTAGTTTTATATGATCTGCAAAATTGCTGAGGGTCTGCACCCTGTGCAGTCATCCAGGTCATTAATGAAGATGTTTAACAGTATTGTCCCTAGTATCAATCTCTGACACACGCTGTTGGTGACTGGCATCCAGCTGGATTTTGTATCAAGCATTGCGATCCTTTGTTCACAACAATTCAGCCAGTTTTCAGTTCACGTCATTGTCCAGGTATTTAGTCTGAGCTGCATCAGTTTGTCTATGAGAATGTTATGACAGACAGTGTTAAAAACCTTACTTGTATAACAGCTAAAAAAAATTTAAGTCATCAGACTATGAGTCTATGTGGGTACAAGGTAAAATGAGCTTTTTGAAATACACTTTTGGATTTTAGCACTCCCCACTTTTAGTTCCAGTTCAGATGTTTTTCAGATTTACCTTGTGAATCTGTGCAAAGTAAATAGTTTTGATGTTCAGATAATTTAAGAATAGCATGTTATTTTACAAGTGTGCTTATACTCTATTCTATTCCTAAGTATAGTTGGTCTTCTAGTGTGTGTTCTTCACCACTTGACAAGAAGCAAGAAGCAAGCAACCTTAGTTCAGTTGTCATTCCTGAGACTGAGAAGTTTATTTAAGTGCTCTTTATATTGGTTTTATAATTACATTTTCTCAGCTTATTCTCCCAGTCTTTTCCCTATGGACATATTCCTGTATTGTCACTGTTGCTTCTAATCAAGACATCTACATTTGTACTATTTTGAGCAAGCCTGTATGTATAGTTACAGTTTCAGTTCTAACATAAATTTAACTTTCCCTTCTTTTCTCTAAGATTAAAAGTAGAAAAGAATTTACTAACATCTGGTAAAAAAATCTAGACGTAACTTGCCAAATGAAGTGCTATGCCTCCTCTGCATATGCCATATAATTTCAGATACTAACACCTTTATCAGACCCAATCTTTCACAATTTGCAAGAATATTTTAGTTTGTCGAGATCTACATTTCTACAAAGAAAATGAGATTACCCTGTATCAGTTGTGGACTCAGTTCATATTACATTCTTTTTTTGCTTGGATTTAGTTATGAATCTTAGATAAGCATGTTCCTGTAGTTTCCATTCTATTTGCCAAGTTATTAATTTTGAATTTTTCTGCTAATGGTGATTAATAAACTCTGAATCCATAAAATACTTGCATGCCACAAAAAAATATATATTATACTTAAGGAAAACAGGTTCTATGATAATACCAGGATACACAGCAGGTGAATGAGGTTTTCATTTTTATTATTTTGTAAAATTTTGGTTTGAAAAAATCCCACATAATAAAGTTTTTCTTCCTAGATATTTATTACCCTTAATACATGTTACATCTACTTTTCAAAAGCATTCTGTATTAGTCTAAAATGAACTAGGTTCTTCATTACTCAAACTCACAGAAAATCTCATTCTTTTGGAGGGGTAATTGAATCTTCATGTAAGGACTGATTTAGGCGTAGATATAAAGAAGAATGAAGCCTTCATGCAAATCTATAGTCTTGTACAGAGTTTGTGTTACTTTTGGTAGAGATTAATTTGACCCATTGAATAGTGCTAGGTATTAACGTTGTAACAGCTGAGTTTTCCTGAATTTTCTGCATTTGTCATGGATGCAAAAGAATGTGATGGGTATTAAGATTTCCTTCCTACACAGAGAGCTGCAGATATAAAAAATATCTGGAATTAACAGCACTGCAAGGAGGACTTGGCAGTATCTTCAGTATAGAGGCTAGTGCTTCAAGTAACCCAATTGCCTAGAGAAGACTCAAACAAATTCCCCTAAGGAATGGGGAAGACAAAGATCAGCATTTTTAAGCTATCACCTGAACTAAGGCTTTTATGTAATGCAGAGAAAAATTGGAAGCACTTTAAGCAGAGAGTTTTTCAATATCTGTATTACTAAATGAGTACTAACTGACAGAAAAAGAGACAGCTAGGCACACTATTGCATATCACTATGGTAACAGACACCCTAAACCTAGTATAATAGCAATAGGTTTAGAGGCATTAAAGGATACAGGAGCAAAATACAATGAAGAGTATACAAGTAATACTACTGTATACAGTGGCCACAACATATTCTCTATTTTGCCTGGAGAGAGCATGTCACTTCATCATGTAATTTAAGGCATGCAGGTGCTGAATTACCACTTCTACACCAAAGATTTGTAATGATTTGGAAAATTCAACAATTAAGGGATAGTATTGATTAGAAAGTTAAGATCTATTATAGTATTGGGTTGCATAACAGCTACCTGAAGTGTGCTTGCAAAAAAAAAGATAAAATATTGACAAAAGCATAGTCCAATTTTATACAAGTTCACGGACAATTTGATTGATAATATAAAAAAAAAAAGTGAAAAACTGGTGTAGTTTTGGGCTTACATAACTGAATGCAAAGATTGGAAAATATCTATCTGTGATGTTTTGGGCCCATAGTGTTATTTTATAATTTTGTGGGTTACACAAAACTGTCTATGAATTTTAAAAAGAGATTATGTATAGTAGCATTTTAAACAAGAGTCATAATAAAAAATGTCCATAGTATGTATCAAGATCTTTCTGAAACAAGCGGTACAACAGAAAATATACTTTTAATTCTTTTTCATATTTCCTTTCCTCTTCCTTTCTCTTCTCTTCAACATCCCAACAAAGTTAAGCCAAAAGGATTATTTTTACATCTAAAATCATAACTTTGATTATGACTAGTTTGCACTGTGAAGGGATTCTAATTGTTACATCCATGTTCTAAAATTACATTCTCACATACACACACATATATCTGTGTAAAATTTCCCAGATATGCAATAAACACAGGAAAATGAAAGCTGATGCATAATGGGAGTTTGGAAAGAACTGGGTGACTGATTTTGTTTGGGTTTTTTTTAATTTTATAAGAATAATCAATAACTTATATAAAACATAAATTCTCTCTAATTCCTTAATTTTTCTGTTCCTCATATGAGTCATGTTTTGAAACAATCTTCTACTAGGAGTCATGAGAACAGTTCTTCTCTTGATAGTTTAAAAATAGAGCTTGTGTCTTTAAACACAAGTTTAGATGAAATGGAGTTAATGACCTAAGAGGCCTTCCCTTCTACTACAAATTAAAAATTCATATTGTTTACCTTTGCTCTCTGGAAAATATATCATTCTGAAAATATTGTTTTCAGTATTCTTCCACACCAATCTTCATTTAAAACCAAAACAATACTTAGCTAAGGAGACAATATTCTATCTGCAGAGTAGTATATAGGTGATATGCATGAAAAACTGCACTGCACTACATCTTCTAATACGGGGTTGACAAACAGTTAAAAGACACTGGGGTATTCTAATGCAAGCTGCCTAGACATTTCTATGTTGTATCAGATAACAGTATAATATACCAACAAGACACGTTCAACTGTTTGGTTGCAGATTTTTTTTTTTTTTTAAATCACAGATTTAAAGTGAACTAAATCCCATTTTATTTAAATTTCTGTAACATAAATGTTTATATATGAGGTAGCTAACCTGGTCAGTGAGTTAGTCCATTAAAAGCTATAGAAAACCTTGAGTGATACCTTCTGTTGTAAAGACAACATCTAAAATATGTCGGAGGATTATTCTTGCTATGCTGACCGTTTCCCTGGAGTGACTGTGATTCAGAATAATGATTCTGCCACTCTACTCCGCTCTGGTGAGACCTCACCTGGAGTACTGCGTCCAGCTCTGGAGCCCTCAGAACAAGAAGGACATGGAACTGTTGGAGTGAGTCCAGAAGAGGACCATGAAGATGATCCGAGGGCTGAAGCATGTCTCCTACAAGGACAGGTTGAGAGAGTTGGGCTTGTTCAGCCTGGAGAAAAGAAAACTGCAGGGAGACCTGATTATGGTCTTTCAGTACCTAAAGGGAACCTATAGGAAAGACAGGGAAAATCTTTTTAGTAGGGCCAGCTGTGACAAGACAAGGGGTAATGGTTTTAAACTGAAGCAGGGTCAGTTTAGACTGGATATAAGGAAGAAATTCTTTACAATGAGGGTGGTGAAACACTGGAACGGGTTGCACAGAGAGGTAGTGGAGGCCCCATCCCTGGAAACATTCAAGACCAGGTTGGACGGGGCTCTGAGCAACCTGATCTAGTTAGCGGTGTCCCTGTTGACTGCAGGTGGGTTGGACTAGATGACCCCTAAGGTCCCTTCCAACCTAAAACATTCTATGATTCTATGATTGTATGACTATAAAGGAAACCCAGGCTATCCTTCAAACATGCATGTCTACAGTAAAGTTACCTAGCAATTATATAAACCTCTCATCGGGTGACTGCTGCTAAATATGTGTGATGTTTTAAGCATGAAATGAAAGGTGGTATTCTCTCTAGCTTGCTGAATATTTGGTTGGTTGGGGATTTTTTAGTGAGCTTGTATTAACTAATGACCTATTCCAAGAGAATTCTATTAGTTACTGACTTTCCTCAGCCATCTCTTTGTTTGGTAGTTTTCTACCTTTGACATTTTTTGTATTTCTACATTTTTAAATAAATGGGACTGCAAACACTCTGTATCAAATATAAGTCTCCTGCCAATGAGCTTGTTAGATACCCTTCTGAGGCTCTTTAAAGCTTGTTATGAACTGGCAGCAGTGCCCTAACAGCAGATTGAAATTCTGGACTTAGAGAAATAAAGGGTTGGGCCAAGCAGCATGTAATATTAAAAAAAAAATAAAAAAATAAAAAAAAAAATTGAAAATAAAATCCTTGCTTTGCAGAACAGAAGAGACTTCAGAAAGCCTAATTGCTCTTTACATTTTATACTTATTGCATGAAATATAAAGGTTTCCTGTATACAAATGTAATAAAACTCGGAGGCACAAAACACACCTGCTTTTTTCCCAATAAGCGTGTGAAAAATAAGCTCTTGGAATCTCTAAAGGCACTAGAGGGAGCTATGTTCATATGCAGTTTATTACATGCCTCTGAAAAGCTTTCTAAAATAACCCAGCTGATGAACAAAAGAGATTTTTGTTATTCACTACAGAATCCTTACATAGGTAGAGAATGTAATATGGAAAACACCAGACTCTTTCCTAACTGAATATGCTAGTCAAATGAAGGATCATAGTAATAACAACAATAAAGGTGCTGCTGCAACTTTAGGTTTTCTCTATTCTGTGATTTTTGTGTACTAGGTCCACCAATGGATTTAAGCACTTAAAATTAACATCCTGGGTATTTCAGTGTGCAGTTCCAAAATCACAAGGATGGGAAAAACCTGCTGTACTGTTGCTTAACCCTGCCAGTATCTTGGCAGTTGCTTTCATGTTCAGCTTCAAAATTTCTGAGTGCTTACGTATTAAGAACTGCCCAAATCTGAGTGTTATAGGGATTACATTCTCAGTAATCAGTGATTGGAGTTTTTCTGACAATATAACTAGAGGACCTATAGGTGTTCTCACAGCTGAAATATTTAAAACATAGAAAGATTGACTTCCCAGTGAAATGCAGTTACAGCCATTTTCTTTGAAAACACAGCTGGAGCCATTTCATGGCGATAATGGAGGTGAGTTCTTCACACTGAGAGGAGCATTGAAACAGGGGTTTGAGATCTCACACAGTGGATAAAGAAGGGGGAAAGGAACACAGTAAGTATAGTACATACAATAGTAAATACTGTTCTTGCATAAACCCTTCTTCATTTTGATACAGAGAAGTAAGGCACTGTTCATAAGCTTTACTGTATGAAAGGAATAAGCCTGGTACCAAGAATCCCCTTCATGCCACTATACTGTGAGGTATACTCTAAGAGTTACAGCTTTCAGATGTTATAAACAGACTGGCATATGGATTAGATGTTGAGTTGCTCTTCAACACTAAGAATAAGGAAATTTTGGGTGAAAAAGGTGGTGCAATTATAAGATCTGGTGATGTTTGTCAGTAACGTAAGTGTATGTGGAAAGCACAGAGGAATTTAGGAGTTAGCAGAATAAGTGACTTATAAATAAAAGGTTTCAGAATCACAACTTTGTTCCTAGGGAATTACAGTGAAGTTGTTTTTTAATCGCATATACATATATACATATAGGTATATTTATCTGTGGGAACTATTTCATAGTTGTTTTTATGTTCAGAACTGTGGAGATCAGTCTTTCTCATGTTAAAGCAGTATAGGAGTAATTAAAACAAAACAAAACCCAGCACAAGCTATGGAAATTATAGCATCAGTAAAAAGGATTAGTCTCATGAGAATAAATAAAATTAAATTTTAGGAAGAGAGTTTGTAGCCTAACACTGTAAGTTAAAAATTAAAGTTAAAACTATATGTAAATGATATATCACAATTTATTTCTACTTTTTTACCAGTATTTTTCTTCTTACAGACATCAGTGTAATGGTCAAATTATGTAACTTCACCAAACAAACCTCAGATTTTATAAAAAGGCTCAACCTACCCTATTTTTTTCAGATTCTGGAGAATAAAATTCCTTTTGTTTTTGTGGTTTGTTTTTAGCAGTTATCTTGTTTTGACTGTCTTTAAGTGTTATGCTAGTATTTCTATGTCATAAACATGAACCTATTCGCAGTTCCACAATAGGGCACTTGTACTACAAATTGCAGTAAGTAACTTGCAGTTACCTTGCATAAAAGTTATCTGCCCACTCTCTAATAGAATTGTGCATTGAATTTTCATTTTAATAAAGCTACTGTTGACGTTTGAAAGGTGCAACAAACTTCCTATCTGTGATGCAAATGTAAGGCATATGACTAATAAGAACATAATTTTTTAGACTAGGCTGGACTGGAATGTTTTGATTATAGACACATTTTATCTTAGATTCATGCTATAACTGCAGAATCTTCCCATTTTGAATTCTGGGACTGAAGCAGATGGCAGAGATGTATCTAAAATAATGGTACTTGACATATAATTTCTATAAATAGCTACACAAGCTACAAGGTGCTATTTGTAATTTTTCTCTTTTGGGAAGAAACTAGAAATTCTCTGTCTCTTCATTATAACTGTTCCTGGATAAATTTTTGAAATTTTTACCTTAAGGCAAAAAGGCAGATATGAAGGCAAATGTTCTTTCGCATGTTTACTGGATTCCCAAATGTCTTCACGGCCTAGTCATAGAATCAATTCCTGAGGCATACTGTGCCCACATATGTAGAAATGTACTGATAAAAAAATGATGAAAGACATATTTTCTCCAGTTTTTAAAACAGTTATCAAATTTTCCTGTCATGATACGTGGGACTACTGGAAAAAATAAATTGGTTTTCTACCCAAGAAAGACTCCATATATGATAAAATATTTCACATATCTGACTTTGAGTGAGTTTGTGGGTTAAAAAAATTTCCCTCCATCTCATTGATACAATGATTTATATACTGAAATGCCGTCTATGGAAGGAAGACAGCTGTATAGCATACCAAAAATAATGTTTTGGTTTTATGCCACTGGTGGGTGCTCTTTGGGAGAACAGTTAGTTATAGACTCAGGCAGAAGAAAAATGAAAAACAAAGTTAGGCTTATCGTAATATAAAATAAAAACTAATGCTTTAGAGTCTTAAGCCAATTTCCATATGTTGTTTTCTGTTCCAGTATTGATATTGTCATGTTTTCATTCGAGGTTGATGCAAACAAAACAAAAACCTCAGAAAGTCAGGTGCTACTAATGTAAAAAGTCTTGTTGAAAACAAGTGAGGATGAACAGACTGTGTGATTTAAATGTTCTTTTAAATTTTTGGCAGCTTGAGATTTATTTTATATCCCATTTGTTCCTTATTCTTTTAGTTATAGCAAGCAGGTAATGCTTCCTTTGCTGTGAAAAAGACTGTTGTTGCCAACTTTGTCAGCTAAGCTTAATTTTTACGGTTCTGGTAGCATCAGTTTGTAAACATAAAAGTTAAAATATTCCGAACTCAATCAAGCTTTCTAAAGCTTGTCTCCAGAGGTGGCATTAAAAGGTTTGGATAGCCTTATCTGTTCAATACTAAGGATGTTTGTAGCTCCTGCTAAGTGCTCACTAGTGATTTCTTTCAAAACTTTTAACAAATTGCAATATGTCTGTTTGATCATATACATATTCCTTACCGCATCATCTTAGAGACTCCTTTTTATATTGTTAATATTGTTACCCTCTCAGCCAGTTCCATATAGACCAATAATAATAGTATAACAGGGAAAAATCAGACATTTGGTACCATGCCTTTTTTTGTACAGTTACCATTGGATTTTTAGAGAGATATAGGCAAGTTATTTAAGTGGACTGCCTCCAGCAAAAAAAAAGTGACAAGTGCATCACGCAGGAAAACTGTGTCAGATTCAGAAAGTTAGACAAATTTGCTTTAATACAGAAATATGGTGTAGAACAAAACTCAAATTTGAACAACTTCACTTATCTTGCACAGCTTTGAAGAATACAATTTAATTTTTTATGAGATTGTCTAGATTTTCATCAGAAAGGTTATTTGTATTAGGAAATACTATTTCTATTGTTGGGTGCATATTGAATTATTTCAGTGAAGTGGAACAGCTTTGATTCTGTTACCAAAAAAAAAAAATAAATCTACTTTTAAATGCAGATTCCAGCTACAATATGTGGTTTTTTTTAGTTCTACAGACTATATGCTTTCCTTTAGGATTTTAAATTAGTGCACAAAGATATTTGAAGTTAAACTTAATGCAATAATTGTTCCATTTGATGTTTTTTAAAGTAAATTATAAGCTTTTGTCAATGCCATGTTTTGTTTTGTTTTGTTTTTTTGTGATTGCACTGGTGACACTCTCACAGACACTTAAATTAGAACTCTTTATCATCTATTTCTTCAGCAAAATCATACTGTCACATTCTAATATATAACTTTTGGAACCAAAAAGGAAAGAAAAATTAACATTCTACCTTCAGCACTGTCTTTTCCTACTAATTTAGTTTTCCTCTGCAGGGAACAGGGAATTTTATTTTCAGTTGAGGTTATAATTTTTTACACAGATGACACAGCAATAGAAGATTTGCCATGCTGGAATAGAGCTATAGCTACTCTTAGCTGATTCAGTGCCTCTGGTTGTGGCCTATGCTCCATCTATTAAGGAAAATGAAAATGTCTGTAGTAAAGAAGACATAGAGAAATGTGTGTTTCTGACATTAGCTTTTTGTGAGGCTAAAACCTTGGATGGAAATTTACACACAAGTTAATATAACTACAGAACTTTGTTAGTGGGCAAAAATTAATGATGCTGCATAGAATACTGCATTTGAGCATTGCCCATGGGAATGGCAATACTCAGTTCACCCTCTGTCAGGAATGAACTCCAAGCGTACAGCAAATTACCACTTTTGATCAACATGGTGTTATTTGACAATACTAAACAGCAACTCTGTGAGCAGTCTTTCTGTGGAAAGAAGGAAGCTAGTTATGGGGAGAAAAGTTGTTTTATTTACATAGGAAAAAAAAAAGTACAATGTTTCTGTGTTCAACTACAGAGTTAGTTTGGTTTTTTTTTCCAGGCCTTGTCAAATGCAAAAATGCATAAACAATACAAGGAGTAGAGACTCTGTCTTCCTTCTCACTTACTGACTAGAGGAACAAGAAGCACTTTGTCCTTAGCTGAGTCCTTATCAAGTCTTGCTCAGTAGAATTTATTTTCCCATTTATTTTTCTACTTAAACATGCAAAGAGTGTGACAGGAGATTGATGCAGATGTTAGCTTAGAGGCACTTCGTAGAGATAAAACTGTTCTATGCAATGAAAACTATGAACATTGACTTACGATCTCGAACATGCTGATCCCACACACAACTCCTCCAAGAAACCAAATGCACAGGCCCATCAAATATTTTATAACTCAAAATGCTATTCAAGCAATCCTATAGAAATAGTTGGAAGAGATTATGCTTAGATCAACTGAGTCAACATTGTGATATTGAGATGGGGAGAAATTATCTTAACAAAACTAGAACAGTAAGTAAAGAGAGCTTTTTAAAAATAAAATGAAAAAATGAAAAAAAAAAAAACAAAAAAAAACCCCAAATGAAACCCAAATGTATGTCTTCGTGAAAAAAAAAACACAAAAAAACCCAAACAAACAAACAAACAAAAAACCAAACCACAACAACCCACCCCCGTTTGTGATAGAACTGTTGTTAAATACAGAATCGGAAATGACCTTAAAATATCACCTAGTCCATCTCTTGCTGAAGGCAGAGTCAAGTAGTTTTAAGTAAGTACATTTTTTCTTGTACATATTTTTCTATTTTTTCTATTGTTACATTTATAACATCCAAAATGATCACAAATTTTTTTTAGTGATTATATCACGGTTCTCAAAAAAAAATTTGTTTTTTTTTTTCTAAACTATTATGTATACTAACAGTTCTGTGGCTCAGTTCAATTACTTATTTTCCTGTTCTTACCCCTTTGTGGCATAAAACTCACAAAGGTTTTTGTTATGTCTATGCCTCAGTTTTCTTTTTTTCTAGACAAACCCATATAATCTAAGATTTTCTTCTTTCAAATACAGACAAATATAATAAAGCATGGGCCTCAGTGTCACATTGAAGTCCCTAGCCTTTAGCTATAGTGAAATCTATTTCAGAGAGAACAGTCCCTGTCTTTCACGGAATGCTGACCCATTGGCACACCTTGCCTTCACACTCACTGCATAAAAGGGGTAAGGATATGGATTTCCTCTTCACTGTACAAATGCTGCCTAGCAAAACTTATTGGATTATAATAATCTTTTCATCTTTATTAAGTCAAAATGTTATGTTATGTAGAGTCTGACCCGTGTTGCTCAGTTATACAAGAATTTACAAAATAGCACTATAAGCACTTTTTTTTTCCATAAATTTGAATTTACCATAGGCAGAAAAATTATTTGTTCTGGGAGCTAAGTATTAATAAAATCTAAGGAGAGTTCAATACAAACACAGATCAATTATTCATGTTGTCCATGGATGTGCAACAACAAATTCTGCTTCTTCATTCATTTTTCTGTTTTGAGTTACTCCAAAATATTTCTTCGTTTCTGCATTAAAACACCAGTGAATATTTGTTCTTTGTGAATCCCTACTAAGACAAATCAGTCACTGTAACTTTATTTTAGCCCTAAAGAAATTAATTCTAAATAATTTCTATAAATACATTAACAAAAAGACGAGGGCTAAGGAAAATCTCCATACTTTATTGGATGCAGGGGTGAATCATAGTGACAAAGGATGAGGGGAAAAAAGGCTGAGGTACTTAATGCCTTCTTTGCCTCAGTCTTTAATAGCAAGACCAGTTGTTCTCAAGGTACCCAGCCCCCCAAGCTGGAAGACAGGGAGGGAGAGCAGAATGAAACTCCTGTAATCCAAGGGGAAATGGTTAGCAACCTGATATACTACTTAGACACACACAAGTCTATGAGGTCAGATGGGATCCACACCAAGAGTACTGAGGCAGCTGATGGAAGTGCTCACCAAGCCACTTCCCATCATTTATCAGCAGTCCTGGTTAATCATGGAGGTCCCAGTTGCCTGGAAGTTAGCAGATGTGATGCCCATCCACAAAAAGGGCTAGAAGGACAATTGAAGGAACTACAGGCATGTCAGTCTGATCTCAATGGCAGGGAAGGACATTGAGATCATCTTGAGTGCCATCATGCAGCATGTCCAAGACAACCAGATGATCAGGCCCAGTCAGCATGATTCTATGAAAGACAGGTCCTGCTTGACTAACCTGACCTCCTTCTATGACAAGGTGACCCATGTAGTGGATGAGGCTGCAGATGTCTACTTAGAATTTAGTAAAGCATTTGACGCCATTTCCCACAGCATTCTTCTTGAGAAACTGGCTGCCCATGGCCTGGACAGGCATAGTTTTTGCATGGTAAAAACCTGGCTGGATGGCCAGGCCCAGAAAGTTGTGGTGAATGGAGTTAAATCCAGTTGGAAGCCAGTCATGAGTGGTGTTCCTTAGGGCTCAGTTCTAGGGCCCAGTTCTGTTTAATATCTTTATCAATGATTTGGATGAGGGGATTGAGTGCACACTCAGTAAGTTTGCAGATGACACTTAGCTGGGTAGAAGTATTGATCTGCTTGAAGGTAGGAAGGTTCTACAGAGGGACCAGGACAGGCTGGATCGATGGGCTGAGGCAAATTGTATGAGGTTTATCAAGGCTAAGTGCCAGGTCCTGCACTTGGGTCACAACGACCCTATGCAATGCTACAGGCTCGGGGAAGAGTGGCTGGAAAGCTGCCCGGCAGAAAAGGACCTGGGGGTACTCATTGACAGCCGGCTGGATATGAGCCAACAGTGTGTCCAGGTGGCCAAGGCGGTTAACAGCATCCTGGCCTGTATCAGAAATAGTGTGACCAGCAGGAGTAGGGGAGCGATCGTGCCCCTGTACTCGGCGCTGGTGAGGCTGAACCTCAAATACTGTGTTCAGCTTTGGGCAGCTCACTGCAGGAAAGACATTGAGGCACTGGAACATGCCATGTTCAGAGAAGAGCAACAAAGCTGGTGAAGGGTCTGGAACACAAGTCTTATGAGGAGTGGCTGGGGGAACTGGGGTTGTTTAGCCTGGAAAAAAGGAGGCTGAAGGGAGACCTTATCACCTTCCACAACTACCTGAAAGGAGGTTCTAGCGAGGTGGGTGTTGGTCTCTTCTGCCAAATGACAAGCAATAGGGCAAGGGGAAATGGCCTCAGGTTGCACCAGGGGATGTTTAGATTGGATATTAGGAAAAAAATTTCTTCACTGAAGGCATTGCATTGGAACAGGCTGCCCAGCAATGTGGTGGAGTCAGCATCCTTGGAGGTATTTAAAAGATGTGTACATGTGGTACTTAGGGACATGGTTTAGTGGCAGACTTGGCATTGTAAGGTTTACTGTTGGATTTGATGATTTTAAAGGTCTTTTTCAACATAAGTGTTTCTATAATTCTACGATTCTATGAATTGCAGAACTCCTGGATTTAAGGAGAAGATTCTTTAATAATATATGTTATGGGTGGTATTGAAAGATAATCTCAATAATAAAAACCTTAGCGATATTTTGTTTTCAGAACTTCATGGATCAGAGTGAGGAACACTTGTATGGGCAAGAATGACGAGAAATGGGAGAGAAAACTAGAAGAAATTATTTATGAGGAAAATTTTCTGCAACAAATTAACAATTTATCTGAGCTCATATCTTAACTGGCTTCCATGAACTGATCTACCAACCCATTAATAGGATCATTCAGCTCAATTATGGTCCTATTTTATAATTCAGGTTTCACATGAAAGCAGAAACCTATCTGTGGAGCAAGAACAGAATTATCATGTAACCACGCTGCTACAAATATAGGAAAAGCTACAAATAGAGCTACAAATATAGAGAAAGATGAAGCTGATTACCCATCTGTATTGGCTGAATAAGTGGCTTCTATGTTACTTCCGGGGAGTTACTTCTATACCTACATTGTCAGCAATCTACTGTGACTACGTGGATTTTACTGCAAATAGGAGGAAAACATGAGAATTTTATTTAAGTAGTGTAAGAGCATTAAATATTTTTCTATTGTGGCACAGCTTGAGATGAGGGGATCCGTAGAATTAAGGTGCCTGTCTGTACTAACATATTGAATGATGTCAAGGCATGGCCATGACTTTGGAACATAGCCCTCACTGCTGTTCATTTGTTATAATGCAATTTCCAAGCAGTGTGTCATGGCCCTGAGCACACCCTCTCCACACTCCAGTTGTTTGGCTGCTGCTGCCCCAGCCCAGCATTGACATGATGGCAGATGAGTCAGCTGGGATCAGCCTACTGAGAGAGTGGGGTGAGAATGGTCTTTCCTCTCTGCTTAGGAACTCAAACACTCTTACCCAGTCTCTGCCTGAGCTGCATTCCAGAGTGCTATGCAAGGTCACCTGCCTTGTTGATGCCAGCCTTAACTTCCCAGTTTGAACTTGGGCCTGCCCAGTGACTGTGGACTTGCCTGTCCATTGTGAGGCTCCTGGCTGGCACCTGTTACCATCCTCATCCTGGAGCTGCTCTCCTGGTTGGGTACCATGGGGAATGTGTCCCTCAGTGAGTTGCTGCCCTGCCAGCCTCCCTCAAACTTGAGTTCAAGGCTCTCTGCCCTGCCCAACCACACTGGTCCATGACACAGTTTTGGGGGGTTAACATGAATGAGATACAACCAACAACATGGTACGTGCATTAGACAGCCTTGATCGAGAGTCTAAAGAATGTAATAATATGGATGAGGCCAGTCACCACTAGTGTTAAATTTGTTAGTGTACATATATGCAGGTCTGATGATTTCCATCCTACACTATTTGAAAGTTGGGATGTGTGAGGGTCTCAGCATGTTGTCAGGGCACACAGGTTTGGCTCAGAAGGGAGATTTAATTGCTGTGGATTGTCACAGGGCTTTCCCAGGGGACACAGAGCCAGGGCAGGGAGAATGAGCTGGTAAAGGGGGCACTTCAAAACAGAATTGGTCCCTGAGGACAGGGACAGGCTGAGGCTGCGCTGCGACTTGGTTCTGCAGGTGGGGCTGGCTCAATGGGGCCCATGGCCAGGCAGGGCAGGCCTGTGGAGAGCTGTAGACTGGAACTGCTGCAGTGTTCCTGGGGTAGGGACTGACAGCCCCGAGGGGCTGAAATGAGGTTCTGGGCTATGGATAGGGTGGAGGGAGCCCTGGAGGGGCTGGATAGGGACAGCCAGGATGCAGGACCCTGTCACATATATATAACATCTACACTGCTATTAATTTGTGTAATATATGGTAGGTAGTTCTCTAACAGAATATTTTTTAATTCTTTCTTATTTTTTCATATTTCTAGAGAGACAAGATTTCAGAGTAACTGTATGTGAACTTCTAAATTCTGTATTTGCACCAGTGACGCATTATTTATCTTTTTTTGAGCTGTAGTCCTGAGCACCCAGTCTCAAAAAATGTTTCTTAGCACTAGTACACATCACAAAATGCTGAGCCTCTGTTGGAAAATAAACAAGTATAATTTCATCAGGAAGTAAGTAGACACTGTGGTAAGAGGAATGTCATCATAACAGAGAAAAATAGGAATAGACAACTGACACTGCAGATTAATTCATAACATCGTAGAATCAATCACTGAGATGTGAAAAGTACCTTAGATAGGGCAGATGTCAGCACCAGTAGATTAACATTTCTCTTAGTTGTTGATGATTTTTTTTCATAAAATAACATGGGGGCTAGTGCTAAAAAAAGTTTACCTTACTCATTATCTCAGCTCTTATATATTCAGATTCTATTTTCATTTTATAGTTATATGTGTATGACTTTATTTAAATTCTGTATTCTAATATATATTTCCATTTCCTTTCATATTGATATGTGGTTTATTAAAGATGTCTAGGCAATGTGTTCATTTTTGGTACCTTATTTGCTTCCAATACACCTGTGTTTCTGCTGGAAAAATAAACAGCAGGTTTCCAGTCCAGCTCAGTTTCATACATCAGCAAATAATCTGCAATTAAATCATCTGTACAAATGAAATGAGATCATTTTCCTCATTAAAAAGGTGGCTGAACTTCTCCCTAACTAGCAGATCATTTATCATTTGCCTTTTTATTTTCAGGATTTTTACAAGTGAAGAATTATCCCCTTTCTGCTTCACATAAACTGTATAATTGTAATAGGTTCTCTCAAGATCACATGCTCTTGGAGAATTAATATAAGGAGAGCAACTACAGACACTAATTATTTTACCTTTAAAAATCGGCTTTTCCCCTTTTCTCTCTTCTTGTAGACAGGACAAAATGTTGAAGATTTCAAAAAGAAAATCCCAAACTCATTTTGTTTCTGTTCTTTTTAAAAAAATGTGTAGGAACCAGGAACAGAAATCAAAACACTCCTCTGGTATTCAAGGAGAATCTGCAGATTTTGTTTGTGAGAGGGACATTTCTCAGTGAAATATAAATTTCAGTGTCTTAAAATTTTTCAGTCCAACTCCTTTTTGCGTTACTCAGTCAAGAATCTTAACCAACCTCATGCCTTACTGTACTTATTTTTGTGATTTTCTACAAGAGCTCTCCTTTTTTTTTTGGTCACATAGTCCACACTTTCTGTAACAATGGTATTTAACTAAGAATGCTTTTTCACTCCAGTCTCTGATTTTATGAAATCACCATATCAAAGAGAGAAATAAGTTAAAGTATTTTTTAGTAAGGTTGATAGACCAAACATTTCCAGGTATTACTTGGATACTTTGAGGAAGACAGGAGTAAGTAATGAAAATTCAAGTGTTGGGGATTTTAGAGAAGATTGTCATTTCTTGATTAAGACTGCTGCTGTCATAAAGATGTGTTGTATAGGTTTTGTGTCTATTTTTTCCTTATGTGATCTTTTACTTGTTTTAAAATTGTAAGAGAAATTGGAACAAGTATCTTTTTAAGACATGTTTACTTCTAATTATCAGTGAGTTACAAAAATACCTGAGGTAACTCTCTGGATGAGGACTAACCACAATTATGTGACACTTTATTCAGTCTGATTTTTCTTGTTTCTACTATACCAATGTCAAATTGTATCCTGCTGGTCAAATTTGTCCTTATTGCTTGTGCAATGTACAGCATGAATGGGGCTTGGCTCGGCATAATGGAATTCTGTTAGGACAGCCTATTTCTTAAATTATTAATACGTACTGCTGAGATAACAAAGGGAGTGAAGAAGGAAGACAGAATTTATTTGGGTTTTTTTGAATATGAAAAAGATATTCTTCTCATCACCTGCATTTGTTTATTGTCATGTTGAAAAGTTTAAAGAAATCCCAGCTGTCTTGAAATAACTCCTGGTTGTAGTATATCCATATTAGACAGGACTGAAGTTGCTAATGTTTCATTCATAATTATTGTGTAATCCTTCAAACCTGAACTATTCAGATCTGTATTTTCAATATTTACTTTTGAGTGATATCTCAATGTTATCATCAGTACAGATGGTTTGCATAACAATATCGCTGCTACTGTTCTCACTGCTTCTGTTTTGACTTGTTTTCCTTTGTGTTCCTCAATTATTTCTTTGAGGTATTATTTCAACAATTCTTGTGCAATATGTGAAATCTCTCACTTGTTTGACATTTGTGTCTGTAGTATTCATTTAGTACATTTATACAGTCCAGAAAAGAAACTGTCTGAAGCTACATTTCTCTTGCTAGTGTGCATACTTTGGGAAATGATGCAACAGTGATTTTAATATCAGTTTATGAATATTCTTCTAATTTTGCTAAAGTGGACCCACACCTTATAGGCTGAATATGAAAGATACAGCATTTGACCATATATTTCTTCTTAATATATACAGCATTGACTGTTATGATTAGAATGTCAGTGATTTTCACTTTTAACTGGTTTTCTCATTAATCCAATGCAAATGCAATGGGAATGTTCTGCAAATTACAGCAATACTGTGTGAGCACTTCAAACACTCCAAACTCTTGTCTTGTTTTTCCACATTTTTACCACCTTTGCCTGCATTCAGTATACCGTTATTATCTCCAGTGCTGTCACTTTAAGAGAGTAGCAGTCTGAAAGATTGTCGTGGATTCTGTGAGGTTTTCTGTGCCTTCATGGGATTAGTTTTATCCATGCTTCTATTCAAACTGTGGCTACATCTGAAATTTCAAAGGCTTTGATTTTGTTTGAAGAGATGTGAACACTGCTTTCTTTCAAATTCATACCTACCCTTTCCATCAAAGGACTAACAATGGCACATCTATCTTATGCATTTAATTAACAGTGGCAGGTCTGAGGTTTCTTTTTGCCTGCTGTAAAATGATAATGCAGAAAAGCCACCCAAGCATCCACCAGGACAACATTTTTCTTAATCTATTGAAGAGTCCAGAACTTTTATCTCAGAAACCCACTGGTCATTTTAACCAAAGGTACTGTCCAAACTACTCCAAGATGGATTTACATTTCACAGGATAAATGACCTGTAAAGTCTTGATCCTGAAATCTGAAGTAAACTCTGGTTGTATTCCCATAAATCTAAACTCTTGAATGGCCCACTGAAGCATCTTGAGCTATTATATTAAAATATTGTAATTATATTCTAACATTCAGTGTTAAATCTAAAAAAAACCCACCACTTTTGTCAAGGTTCCATAGAAGTTAATGTGCTAAACTTGTTGCTTGTAATTTCATGGCATAATATGATGATAATAAGAGTGAAGATCAAAAATAATGGATTTTTTTTTTTTGATTGCTCATTGCAAATTCCTTTGCTTTCATGTCTTGCTTGTGACTTCAAGTTGTTTTACTTTTCTGTAATTTTTTCTGTGCAGGTCACCTACGGAAGAAATTAAAGATTGGAATTTTCCAGGGTTACTAAATTCATGTTTATAAAGCCTCACTTCAGTAGATTCTCACTGAATAAGGAAAATAGGGAAGAAAAGCTAGTTATTAAAAATCTGAAAGGAAGAAAATTATCTCGCTCATGAAAAAAAATGGAACCATTTACCTTAATAAAATTAGTCATTTTACTAAATTATAAAAAAGTGAAGACAGTTCTTCAGAGCTGCCATATTAATGTTGTATTTTTTTATTTTTTTTTTAATAACAGCCTTTCAAGACTGAGTAGATTATTACATGCTTTGGTATAGCTTCCAAGCCCACTGTTGGCTCAGCTAGTGCCTCTTGAATTCTCATAATCATGTTCCCAAAAACTTTGTCCCAATAGAGGGCAAATGTTCCAAAAACCAGCTCAGTGAAGTACTGTGTAGTTTTTATGATAGTAGTTTCCTCCAGCTCTACATGTTCAGCCTGGTTAACTGGTGGAGGGGAAAAGCAAAAGAATTCAGTTTTTCGTTCCATTCTACTGTAGAGAGAGTTCCACACAAAGGAGTCAGGCAAAGAGTGACTTTATACCTGCCTGGTTTTGTTAGTGTTTGATTTTCATCTCAGAGTATGCATGAAATTCTGTCTCCCTGCAAGTCAGTGAGAAAACTCCCATTGACTTTAATGAAGTTACGATTTCACTAAAGGATTCAGGTTAGCCCTTACTAGAAGACCTATACCAGAGTAATACCCTAAATGCCTCCTTTGCTTGTGTTAGTACCCCAGAAAATCAGTCTATCTATTCACCACAGCTGGAGAAAGAAAGGAGTGTATAGTCTTTTCAGTATTACCAGTTGATGATACCAACCCTTACCCACAACAGGAATAGCAGAAGAAATTGACCTTTGCCCCAGCCTCTTATCTTTCCAGTGAACCCCCCCCACACTATGTTTGGCCTAAATGAACATTCAGGGGCACAGATCTTTCTGGAGACTAATCAAAACAAATCAGCCTAATCAAAGAACAAAACACAACTGTTTTCACTGAAGATCTTTGGTGAAGTTCAGTGTGGTTTTCTTTCCACCAAGGTGGCTGAAGGCAAGCTGTTCAATCACTATCAGGCTTTTCCAGGTACATTTTATGGACCGTGCTGAAGTATTTTTACAATTTGTTACCAAAATTAAACTTTGGCACTCCTGTCATTTATTTCTTTAAAGTTTAAAATATTTTACAATAAAACAGTGTCATTTTATGTTTGTACAATGCGTATGCATGAGGCATTATAAATACTAGTCCTATTGTCAGTAAAAATAAAGTTTTCTTACTTCAGAGATGTGTTTCTTTTTTCCATGATTAGAACACTGAACAGAAACCGTACTTAGAAGAGCTTGTCTCAGTCACAGGACTCGTTTGCCACAGACTTTATTTTAAATTATTTCTTAACCTCTAAAAATGACTGAGTTGAACCCCACATGTAAGCACATTTAAATGACATAACCTACTCATTAGTGGGAGGAATAGAAATAGAAAAAAAATCCGAAGAAAGCCTAAGTGAAGATTTTGTATACACTTGCTCACATGTATCTTAGAGTTTCATTGCCACAGTTACGAATAATTACTTAAAAAGGACAGAGAGCTGGGCTGAACTCTGACATTCAAATGTGAAAACCCTCTCAGCTCCAGAAATGAAGTGACATTCTCTGTCTTGGGTAGGAATTTGCATAATGTGGGTAAGCTTGTTTCTTATCTTCATATAGTTGTGCTTGCTCTGGAACGATTAATTTTCAAGAAACATTTCAAAATATATACATAAAAGGGCTGCTCTTGAACCTCTGTAATCCCATATCCATTTAAAGCACACACCAGGAGATTGTTAAACCTCTGACTTGCCTATAACACTGCTTACATGCCAATGATCGACTTCTTAAATAGCTACCACAGACAAATAATTAAACATAAGTTTAGAAGAAACAGAAATCATTAGAGAAATCATCGCAATGTTAGAGGGCAAATCATGTTTTGATACAAGGTCATACTGTGCAATTATGTGCTGCCAACATCAAGTTTGCTGGAAGAACTTGTATTTCAGAAAGCACAAGTGTACATGAGGAAAACAAAGCTATATTAACAGTGTCTATGTTAGTTTTTCTAGTACAATGTATTGCTTTTTATATGTCCATGTGGATTCTGCAAAGAACCATGAAGATTAAGCTGAAGATATGATCAGTAGCTGTAAATATATGAGAGATGTGAAAGAGTCCTATTGCTTACATCCTTTGTTTCACATTCTGTGATAGCAATGTACAGTGTGGGTTTGAAGAATGCCTGCTAATGATGAATTTTGTTTTCCTAACATCAAAGATGATTAGAATTTTACTGAAGCCCTGAACAATTTTTGGAAATTAATACAGCCGCAAAATAACATTAAGAAAACTTGGTTTGGTTTTTTTGGGGGGGTTGAGGGTGGGTGGGTGGGTGGGTGTTTTTTTCTCATTTCTTTTCCTCCTCCAGTCTTTCAAATGAAAACCTGAATGTTCAAAGGGTCTAGTTTTCCAAAAGGTGAGTAGTGAAATTTCACTCATTTTCTGTAAATACCACATTAAGAAAAACTTAATTTTGGGCCACGGAGACTCTTAGGCATTAAGACACTTTCTAATATTTTGTTCTACGATGTCTAAGTCATTGTAGGATTAAGGCTTTGATACTTCTCTAATGCAATTTCCTAGTTGTAAACTTGGGATAATATTTTACTTTTTTCAGTACAGCAGCATTATGAGAATAAATACATAAGAAAGGAAAGTTAGTTACTCATGCTTCAGTAATGAGAAGAATATAGTGCTGGCATAGGTGAGTCTGAGCTATGAATAATTTTACTGGAAGTTAGCTAAAGGATTGAAAGTTATGTACCAAGTATCACATATCTGTATAATGATGCTTGAAAAAATACCCTCATGCAGATTCACTTATTTATGCTATGATTCAAGACAATAAAATAGCATGCAACCATTTAACATCCACTTGAATTTCTGTACAGTATGACTAAAGTAATTAAATAAAACCAAAAGCTTTTAATGAGATTTCTCACACTTTTCCAATTCTTACTATTTCTATAGTAAAAATATTAACAATTATGAAGTTTTATTTTGTTCCCTGAGCATTTTCAGCTCCAGAATTTAGCTAAAAAGATTTAACTTTTGAAATGTAATAGACAAGAAAAGGCACAGACTGCTTTTTTTGCTCTGTCTTTGTACAATTGTCCTTGGCAGGATGAAATAAGTGAAATGAATCATGTGCTGTCACCATTATTGAGCAAGTCCTGATGGCTTTAGCTTGAGGTTAAGGTTAGAAAATCTCTCTGAATATTACAGCTTGCCTTCTCTCTCCATATCTCAGGCTGAAATATATGGTTTTTAAAATCTCTTTCTCCCTCCCTCCAAATCGATGCAATCAGATTTTGCTGAAAAAGTGAAAAATTATTTTCTTCAGCTTTTGTGTGTTTCTCTGAAAACAAACAAAAACTCTTGACATTTTCTTGAACTCTTGAGGTAAAATTCCATATTATTTATCTAGGGCTTCTGTCTTCACATTTGAAAGCAGACTGTGCCTGAACATTTCCCTGATGGTGGACTTCTTTACTGATTAATATAACTCTACTAGTACTACACTAATATTACTTTTTGTTTCTCCACAGAGTTTCAGTTTTACATACACAGAAAAATATTCTGTTACTTATTTTTTTGCAAAGTATGACAGAAGCAGCTCTATACATTTCACAAAAATGATGCTACAGAAATTCAAAGTATTTGTAGTGTAACAATACTGGGATCAGATATGGTGGCCATAGGCAGATCTCAATACATTCATTATAAAATGAGGCTGAAAATAAACTCACATTCTGGTAAGGGCTGTGGTAAAATCTCAGGGCAGTCCCTATTCATCAAGGTCAAGAATTTATGTGTACATGTTGCACCTCTTACTCAGTTTGCTTTGACAGGTTTGTTTTATGTAGAAACCTAACTACAAGGTAGGAAGATTGATGTGGTTTGGGAACATGATAAGAGACACATCTGGACCTGACAACCTGTAAGCATCTCTGTTCCCAGTACTACAACAATATGCAGCCAGAAGAGATTAAAAAGTAAATCAACAGAGGATAGTTACATAAAATTGCTTTTGAAGCTAACTGAAAAGGGGCTGAAAATATCCACAGTTTTAAAGGCAGGAAAGAAAAATAATCAAAGAAAGGAATAAATTGTGTGAACAGTGACTGTGGAAGTCATGTTCTCTAGTGAAGATAAGAATAGAAACATTCCTACCTTTAATTTTAAATAAGGTTCTTAGTGACCTGCATTCTGAGGAACAGAATGGTACAAGCATATGTTGATGAATGGTTTGTTTATATGTCTGTGAATAACTTAGAAGCATGTATTAGACGGGATTCAAGATTAGGCCATTTAATTGTAATATAAACCTGTACATGTGCATTCAGATCAGTTGCCTAAACATAGGTGTCCAGTGTCATCTTTACCTGAGACTGTCCCATGTATATTCTGCCTTTCCAGAGAAAGCAGGTCTCCTGCAGTCTTGTGCCATATCTGCCAGGCTTGTACAGATCTCAGATGTTGCTAAACATATATATGTGGACATGTTAATAAACCCCCTAACCAGTATAGGTAATGGAGCTTAAGAACTATTCAGGTGACCAAATGAAGGTGCCTAATTTAGGGTGATGAGCAGCTTTCAAGGTAACATTGATTGTACTGATTAAAGGCTTTATTTAGGTGCACACATATAGGCACTTTTGTAACATCTGAGACACAGAGAATCTGAGACAGATGCTTAGAGCTGGGAGATAAGGCCTGCAGAGAATCAGTATCTTTCACACAAGACCTAAGGACATTCCAAAATTTATTGGGTTTTTTTTTATCTATGGTCAAGTTAGCACTGAATGCAGTGAACTTTATGGGTCCCTTCCAACTTGAGATATTCTATGATTCTATGAAATTTAAGTGGCATGCAGACATATTTACATAGACAAATGTATGTGTGTGTGATTTTTTGAAAAACTGAATCCCAGCTATTGTGACTAAAGCAAACAAGGAGTCAGTAGGAGTGTGGCAAATAGTATACATCCTCCATTACATAAATTTTCCATTTAGTTTTCTTCACCCTGAGTTACCTTAAGGTACATTAGAGTCCATCTTGTTTCATGCTAGTTTTAGTTACAACTTGATTTGGATGCCTACACCTAACTGTTTACAGCATGAAGATGTTAGCAGGTAACCTGCTGAGCCTTTAAATGCTTCTCCAAAATTCAAAGGTTCCTGTATAATCCTGCCACACTGTGTGGACACTTCAGGTACCATATGACATCTCAAAGGACAGTGGACGTTTATATAGTCAAGGGAATTGAACCCTTAATGTTTAACTATGGAAAACCACTTAAGAGTCTTGATGATGGCTTCAACAGACAAAAATAGTGCTAATTATATGTAGCACACCAACTCAAAAAAGCTTCCTTGCACATTAGATTCCTTTTTCCACAAACTTTATGCATTACAAATGCAAGCAATATTCTTCAATGGTATTTCTGGGTAAGAAGATACAGTGGGTTAACAAGCCAGAGACCTGATAGAGTCACAACAATGACTCAGAGGAACAATCTAACTGGTAATTTTCTTAACTGGCAAACTTAACAAATGAACAAAGGCAATTTGGCACAGAAATTATTTCTGGAGCAACCTGTTACAAGTACAAAACTTATATGCGTGACTATGTAGTAGAAAAGTGGAGAAAGAAGTGAGAAAAGGAAAAGAAAGGAGAGGAGGACAGGAAAGGGAGAGGTAACACCATCCTTCTATCCTATGTGGTCATCTTGGGGTGGAGTCTGGATCCATAGGTGGTGGGTTGACAAAGACAAAATGTGTGTGCTCATCCTTGTATAGCCACATTAGTCCAGGACCACCCCTGGGGTGGCAACCGTCCCGCTTCTGTGCAGTCAAGTGTTCTAGAGAGTTCTTGAATTGGGTCAGGGAGTGCTGGTGGGACAGCAAGGGTCTTTGGTGACCACACACTCCCCCTGTGAACACCTTGTTGCCAGCACGTGCTCAGCCGTTGCCTACCAGAAGTCATCAAGGGGGCAGCCTGCCACCCCGTCTCTGCAGTGCTCACCCCTACCCCTCTCTGTTCCCCCTGTTTGAGACAAGGAAACATCTGACTGCCTGGTCAGTCCCAGACAAGGCTATTTGAAAAGCACCATTCCATCTAATCTTTTATACAGTTGTGTTGTGGTTTAACCCAGCAAGCAGCTGAACACCACACAACTGCTTGCTCACTTCCCAGCCTCTCAGGGGAGATGGCTGTGCCCCCTCCCAGCTTCTTGTGCATCTGGCAAAGCAAGGGTAAGTGGAAAAATAAAAAAGGTCCTTGACTAGTCTAAGCACTACTTAGCAACATCTAAACCATCAACATTCTTCTCATACTAAAACCAAAACACAGCACTATGCCAGCTACTAGAAAGAAAATTAACTCTGTCCCAGATGAAACCAGGACAAGTTGGAAGAATTATTTTGAAATGTAAGTTTTATAATCTAGCACACCCAAGATTTTTTTCTAGAATTCTACCAGTTTTTATAACAGGTTACCGTAAAATGGAAGGGAAACCTGTTCTTTTACATAGAAAAGGTATAAAAATATATTTTAGAATTCTTCATTCACAGAGAATCTGTTCTATCAAAATTAAAAAGCAAACAAACAAGCCACAAAACCAATCAGCAACAAAAAACCAAAGATGCTTCTTTTTTTGCTCAGGAACAATCTGCATTAAATTTCTGTCATGCTTCAAGTATGTCACTGGTGGACCTCTTTCTTAAATCAGTTTGAGACCTTTCTTTCCTGTCCACAGAAATTGCACTGGGTTAAAATGCAATTTTCCTGAAAATAAAAACAAATTATGTAGGAAATGTTTGATGACTGTTCTGTACCAGGGAAGGGTGTGGGGAGCTGAGAGAGAGAAAGGCAGACACATTTCAGGGTTTTTTCTGGATTTTAACAGGAAAGGCACAACAACAAATGGCAAGATAAAAATGTGAGTTTAATAAGACAGAATAAGAAGAGGAATATAGATAACAAGTAAAACTTACACAGCTTCAGATGCATGGAACTCATTCGTGCAACATTCATGCAGCATCAGATGGAGACTGGATGGATTTTCCCACTTAATGCTGTGCAGATTCGCAGATCTCTCAATGGGGAGAAGTTCCTCCTTTTTGGTCATTTGAGGAATTATATAGTTTTCTTACAAGAAACCAACTTTGTTCATAAAGGATATTCACATGAGAACTTCTTGCTACACTTTTAGATAAAGGTAATGCCATGCAGGTGGTGTAATTTCCAGTACCAAGTGGGAGCTGCTTGGAGGCTCTTTGTTCTAAGTTTATCCTGTGGCCCAGAGAGCTGTGCAGCCCAACACAGCCTGAAGGCCACACTGGACATGCAGCACAGCACAGCAGAGGCTTACATCTGCTCAGGTTAACTCTACTGTGGATCACTAATTCCTCAACATAGAGCAGCTTCCTGGTCAGCATCATTACAGTGACTTAAAGTATTTTGGAAAGTAAGAAAGATCATCTAAAAATCTCCAAGTTAATTAAATATTTATCCTCTAGGTATATCTAAGCTTTAGAGAAAAATATGAAAAATCTAGAAACAGCATAAAGTTTTAGTTAGTGTAACTGAGTCCAAGTATCCCCCAGGGACAACTTTAGCATAAGCAAATAAATTGGACTTGGAACCTTCCTGAAATGTCCCCTGCATAAGTGCAGTTTAATTCACACGAGCTGTGAAAGGACAACCGTTTGACAAAAAAAAAAACATATCGTTACAGTCCTATGAAGTTAAATATAAAAAGTCTATTCTCTCCACTGCCGTTCACCATAATCGTATTGCTGTCTGAATAGTTTGACTAAATACTGCAACATCAGTAAAGATGGTAGGATTTAATTCTAAATTTCACTAAAACTCCCATAAGACAGGAGAAATGCATGCAAGATTTATTTTTGTAGTAAAAAAATCCAATGTCTAACTTATGCCTTCATCTACAGGATGAAAGTGATATGAAAAGGGACAGATTTTTAGCCTGGATAAAAGTATCAGTGTATCAGTCTGAATGTGTACATAACTGTCACTATGTTCCTTGTTATTTTGAAAAAAACCTCAGTGATACATTAGCCACACAACAGGGGTTGCTAAGAAACTAGGAACCGACCCTTTGACAATAATGGAAGCTTACTTGTAACCACCAGAAAAGAACACTTAAGGGTTTAGTAAAAAATAAGGAAAGGTAAATTTTTCCCTTTCCTTAGAAAAAATACACTTATTTTAGGTCTCGTGTTTACACCTTACCTTTTAAGTCAATCCTCATTTTAATTTGTTTCATTGTTAAAAAGAGATTTTTTTTATGAGGTACTGTCTAACATGGAGTAGCCATATATTTTTCTCCATTAAAGGCTATTTATTTAAAAGGAGGATTTCTATCCTAAATATATGGATAGCCACCAAAGAATCTATTTAAGAAGTGAAGACTTTTGCATTACAGGTTTCCAGATCAAACCCTTTTAGTGTTAGTCTTTTTAGAGACAAACACTGATCAGGCAGGTGTTTGTATTGCCTTGAGAGGTAAACATATACTTCACAAAAAGTAGCTACCTGAACAAACTCCTCCAATCAGAATGAGAAAGAGTGGTATTTAATCATAATTTCTCAGATATGGACTGTATTTTGATTATAGAATTGATGTTCATTCCTAGAATTACACTAATGTTTAATGTTAAAATTCAGGTATGACTTAGCCATAGTTAAGCTGGAATAACAGGTATCATAGACAACATGTACTAGTTCTTAAATGAGTAGATAGTCTAAACAGGTAGAAATTGTGTAGATCAGTTCTCATGCATTTTCCTTCACTGAAATTTTTTTACGGGATTAGGCATAATATCATTAGAGAGCTGTTGAATACAAAGGTTTAATGAAGTTTCTTTAAAACATCTGGAACTGTATTAAGTACTATATATTTTAAACCCTTTTCTGTATTTTATAATATGGAATTTTATCTCTTTTTATCTATTTATTATAACATTCAGACATCTATAGATATACAGAGATAAAAATAGGTTTTGATTGAGGTATGCCAGCACATCTATACACTTCTCTACATCCAATAAAAAATAAAAAATATGCTTTTTTTTACCTTTGGTTCTAACTGGAACTAAAATAAGACATTTATGTGTGACTAATAATGCACTGTGGTTTTATTTCTTAAAGAATACATAAGCAATTTTTTTAAGAAAAAGCTTGAATTGTGGGTATTTGCTTATATGCATTTGTTTTTATTTTCTGCAGGGTTGAATAACATTTCTGTTGTACATACACACAAGTATGGCAGCTATGTTTTAAAATATTGATAGACATGTCATCCACATACTTTATTACAAGATGGAGTCCTGAGGAGAAATTAAAGCACTGTGCTGTTTGCTCAGTGGGCTGAAAAAAATATACTTGATTTATTTCCCCCTATTTTAATAATTTTGTAAACTTCTGTTTACTAGGATGAAAAGCTTTCTTAAGAAATAAAAAAAGAAAAGAGAAAAAAGGGAAAATTAATAAAGAGTTTTCTATGAGGAGCTGTAGAACACTGAATTTCAACATATGTAATGAAAATGCTACAGAAGCTCAACATCAGTATGACAAACATTTCTTTTTTTTTTTTTTTTTTTTTTTTTCCTAATTTTCTGCTACCTCCAAAAGCTCTGTGCTTACAGGCTGATATAACATCATCCATTCATAGAGAGAGCTTGGGTTTCTGGATTTTGTGAGGGTCAGGAGGCCAGAAATGCCCGTGTTCTTCTCTCTTTGCCAATGACTTGTTGTGTGGTCCTCAGCCAGTTTACCACTTCATATCTCAATTTCAGCATCTGAAAAATGGGATTAATAATAGCTACCTACCTCACAAGGCTGTAGCGGCATTTATTAGCCTATCTTTAAACACTTCTTTGAACATTTAGTTTAGGAGATGAAGCTGTGTAGTTTCACTTCATGCTAATTCCAAAAGGGCCTTTACAGAAGTAGCTGATATATTTGTAAGCAGAATAGTATCCTTGAAACGCTGTGAATGCTGACTCTGTTGACAAGGTAACCAATTCATCCTAATGTCATGGGCAAGTTTTGGTGAGAAAGATTGAAAAAGAGAACCATAACGCTCCATGACATATAGTTTTAAGTTTATTTTTTAACAGGATGGGTAAAGTTTTCTGTTCCATGGCACACACTTTTCACACTCCCACAGATGAAAGTCCAGTCCCTTCAGTCTAGCCTCGGTCCACAGATCACTTGCCCCAACTGCTTGATCTGTCCAAGTCCTGTCTGATGACCTAGCCCATGTGCAGAAGGACTCAGTCTTTGACATGAGTCAGATGTCAGTGGATGGGTTCCCTCCAGGAGCTATTGCCTTAACAATCTATTACTTTCTCTATTAGATTGCAACATACACTGCCAATGGCCTCACTAATCATGCAGCACTGGCTCATTTTCTTTTACCTTTTTCATCTCTAAGGCCACTTCAGTGGTCGTCAGCATGATTTCTACCACCCTTTGTGTCCTTCCCCAAATTTGTTATAAGAAATTTGATCTTAGTCACAGTTGTATAACAAAGCTAATCTTATGTTTGTTTTTCAGGTCATATCAGATTAATCCAGTCAGTTACAGCTGGACAGATATAGTCAAGGTCTCATTTTTTTAATCAGTGCTTTCAGGTAGGCTTTACCCTTGGCAAGTTGCTTATAAGTGTAAATACATGTCCAATGCTGCTTCATTCAAATTACAGAGATGTTCACCTAATTATCTTGTGAAGACATAAGTAACCACCTTTATGATATCATACCTGTGCCTGAGTGCTCTTCAGCTGCAGATCATGATCATACCATTTTATAAGGGAGATGGCAACCTGTGATACACATGCTTAAACTCCTATTATAGACAATGGAAACCCAGAACGGGATGCAGTTGCCTAAACATAAGCATCACTTTCATTTTAAACCCCCAAGATGTCGTCCCCTAGCTGCCATCTAGACAAGCGCTTCCTTAAGGGAGCTTCCAAAGGTTGTCTTTATGCCTGCTATGGCCTTTTTGTGAGGAAGTGAGACGTCCCAAATCAATATAGTCAGTAGAAGCTGAAGAGCATTTCTGCTTTGCTTAAATTTGGCATCCAGGTCTGGCCAGCAGAATAGTTCTCCATACTCCACTGACTGTATTGATGCAAATAAATGAGGCAGGATAGCATAGGGTGATCTCAAGTTGTATGGCTTCAATGCTTGGAAAAATGAAATATATCTTCCTATTTTCAGCTCAATAAGAAAGTAAAGCCTATATGTTAATTAATTTTTCTAGTGATTAAATTATTTTTGTAACGTGTTAAGTAGGAATAAGAGCCAAATTTCTGTACTGCTGTACTTCCAATAAATGCAGTTTTCTGTTTCCAAACTGATAGTGTTACACAATTAACAAGTTGTAGCGGAAGGGAGGGTTGGGTTTTGGACTGGTATTTTTTAGCAATTTAGCAATGTTGCTACTGCCACTAGCCTCTCAAGATTCATTTTTTCTGTCTACATATGTGAGGAAATTAACAACTTTTATGTCAGAAGCAGATACACAACATCTATACTAGCCTGCTGTCATACTCTGAAAACACTTGAATATCTACTTTGCTGTCACAATGTGAATATCCTTACTGTAGCATCTGGGACAACTCACATGCATAGTATTAGGCATTTTTATGTATACCATCTAACCAGAAACTATGTCTATTCAACTTGATTACAATCAGGATGACTGGCTTTACAAAGGTCAATTTCAATTTAGCTTAGAACAGATGTTTTAGTACTGGCAATGATAAACTTTTCTAATCCCGATCAAAGTTTCCTCAGTTATTTTCTCACTATCACAGAACTCAGTTTGTTTCAGCTCACCCAAAGTCATTGGCAGGACTTTTTATTTCTTAAAGTACTGGAGGATCATCACTGATGTCCACTAATGCAATGCACATGCATCTGCAGAAAACCAGGAGACTTTAAATCGAACTGAGAAGGGGTTAATGTGATCCAAACACCACTTCACAAAGAAGTAACATTGAATGTTTGAGTTTCAACTGATGTTGAAAGCTGAAGTGAGATAAACTGTAAAGCAATATTTTACACTGCATTTGCAAGTGATAATATCACCGGGGGGCAGCCATGTGAGCCATTGCTGCAAAGTTCATACAAGAATAACTTCTGCTGGAATTGAAAACAAACTGTTATTTTGTTTGAGGAAAGGTGGTTACCAGTGTAAAGCCTATATCACAGTTCTAAATAATTTTGTCTGATATGGAGTTCTGATGCAGAAGTGTTTCCATCTATCTGTGCTATCATCTTGACTTAATTTAAGATCTTTATTGCTTGGACTAAAAGTTTAATCTCAAACCCAAGAAGTTATGTACAAGAATCAGTATATTAGTTGAAGCAAAGCATGCACTGATAAAACTGCTCAGCTTGCTGCAGATACCTTGCATGCTTTTGCACAGTATTATGCTATTTTCTTTAGAGCTCTGAACTAAAGAAACTGAGGGTATCATATTGAGTATTCTGTTTACCAGACAAAGGGCCTTCCATTTCAGTATATTAGACTACTGTAGATTATCAGAATAAGAGCACTGCAGAATCATCACGGTTGAAAGGGACGTCAGGAGGTCTCTAATCCAACTTCCATTCAAAGAAAAGTCAACACTGAATTCAGACCAGGTTGCTTAGGCCTTTATCCAGCTGAGTCTTGAAAACATCCAAGGCCAGTGTTGTCACAGTACTTCATCCACACACAGAACTTCAGCTCCTCCTCTTAATTTCCCAGGCTGTGCACATTTGTCCACCTGCACTTCAGGTGGGCCACCTTCCAACCTGCAATATCTTTCATAAGACCTCAGTTATACCCATCATCCTGTCCCATGTACCCTTGTCACTTAACTGCAAGCTCTTATCACCATTTCCTGATATAAATAGTTTAAAGCCTTCATCACTAGTCTGGGAAGTCCTGTTGGCAATAATACTCATACCACACTTTGTCAAATAGATCTCATGTCTCGCTAGCAGTCCTCATTCCTCAAAAATCCCTGTCATAAAAATCAAAGCACTGCTTGTGACAACAGCCACACATCACACAGGATGCATCCATTCCTACCTGAGTCTTTCGATCATCCATAGGACCAAGGAGAAAACCACCTTTGCCTCCACTGCTCTGTACTTGCTCTTGATTTCTCCAGGTCTCCCTTGGCAGTATTACTGATGCACACATGGATGAGCAAAACGTCTGAAGGCCACATGAGCCTTTTCAGCCTCTATGCTACATCATGGATCCAAGCTCCAGAAAACAACAAAACTCCTGTGGCAGCAGTTCTAGTTGGCAGGTGCGTGCTTTCATCTCTTGCACAACAGAGTCTCAAAACACGATTGCCTGCTGCTTCCTCTTGGCCCTAATGCTTTTTTCAGGCCCAGCTGGCTCTGAAGTCTACTCTGATGGAGTCTGTTCCCTTTCCTTGGCTATTAGTGCAACGTACCAGTTTTGTAAATTCAGATCTGCAGGCTGAGGAGCTTTTCTCTTGCTGCCAGAGAACACAAGTTCCCATACATCCCTGTCTTAGGAGTGTCCATCCATATTCATTCGAGTGTAGTTTTTCATTGTCCCTCTTTCTTTGCATCTGTAGCTCAGTCTCTTGCCTCTGCAGACTCCATTAAGATCACACAAACCTCCTACTCATCCTCCCTTGTGCTACAGTCTGATTGCCTCCCCTCACAGGTAAGGCAGCATCCTCCCTCCAGCACTCTGACCCAAAACCTCCAATGTGCCAGGGTGCTTTCTCCAGCCAAGGCTGGGCACTGACTCTGGTGAGGACCCCACCATTGCTATGCAGTCCCACCCTGTATGGAGCAGAGTTTCCGGATCCCTTTTGCACCCACTGCCAAGCAAAGTGCCCCACAAAGCCAAAGTCCCTGTTAGCTTGCCCTGCTTGCTGGCCACTGTGGTCCCACTCACATGCTAAACAGGTGTCCCCACTGCAGGGGAAAAGTAGACCACTGGCTCATCGGCAGGCAGTTGTTTAGCAAACAATGAAAGGGAATATGAACACGGAGGGATCAGTCTCTTGGGTTTTGTGAGTTTTGTAATACAACCAAGCAAAGAATTTTCTTGATTGTTTTTTTAATTGTTGCTTTGTCTTAACTTCAGGAATAGTTGAGCATATTGTTGTTTATAACTAAAATACTGTAATCATAAAAATATTAATAATAACTAATTAGATAAAAAACATCAGGGGTGATATGTGTCCTTCACAAAATCAGAAGTACTGAATATTTTAAAGGACATAGAAAGGAGGTTTGAGGGCTTCAAGGCTTTATCCCCCATCAGTTTTATAGGATTATTTTGGCGTGGTTTCAAATGATGACTAAAGTAAATCTTCTTGCCAACACACAATTTCCTGGCAAATTAATTTTTATTCTTGTTGATCATAGGTGAGGTAGGTAGGAATGGCTATTTTTAATTTTCCTGGAATCTCATTTTTTATGACTCGGTTTTCCGCTGCTTAGAATTTTGCCAAGTTTCAAACATTTGAGATTAAATAGTCCATGTAGGCTGCCTCCTGCTAAATACTTGAGAAAGTTTCAATTAAACTCCTCAAACACTTTTTCAGAATGTGGCGGGGAAGAAAAATTAGTAAACTGTCAAAAAAAAACCCCAAACATCTCCTGAAGCTCGAGCACTTTTTGACATCTAGAGAGGCATGATTGTCTTCCTTTTTAGTTTCCCAAGGTGGTTACCTTAGTATCCTTAACATGTTTTTTATTGCTCAGTTAATAACATCAAAGTATAAGAACTAGAAAAATCTCTCTATATCTATTCAGACATTTTTTATTCTACAGCTAAATTCTGAAATTGTCAACTGCATTGGACACCTGCTACTTTTTGATAGACCTGTGCATGTACCTTTCTCTGAGAGTGACTGAGCGCTCGCTATGCCACTAATTCAAGCAGTGAGGAAAATTTTCCTTAAATCATTCATTCTGACTGGACCATTTGAGTCAGGAAGTTTGGGGGTTTTTTTAGTGTTGTTTTTGCTTTCCCTGCTACCATCCAGAGACAAGAAGGAGAATGAAAAAAATCTTAAATAAATCCAAAGAATAAGAAGAAATTAAGGAAGTAACACCTATCTCAGTAGGTGTTACATCATTCAGAAATTTGACTGAAATTTTACATTCATTAAGTTTTGTTTCCTACTGCATAGATGGATTCTTTTGTATTTTAACTTTGATACAGAAAAATGTTGAAACATGTGGTTTAAATCATATATTTCCATAAAAATTGCTGAAAATAGTTTGTTGCTTTAAACAAAAAAAAAAGCAATTAAAAAAGCAAATAAAAAAAGTCCCTGTTCAGTGTGTTTTAGGATTTCCCTGGGAAGACCTAACATGAAAGATATTACTTATTTATTTATTTTCCATATATTTTTGTTATTTATATTAAAAGAATAAATACTGCATATGTTTGATTTGGTGTAAGCATAAGATTTATACACTGTACACACAGAAATACTTACAACTTCTTCACAAAAGAATGTGTAAAGCAAAAATTGTAAGTTGTCCTCTATGTAGTGTTTCCAGCAGCATTAAGATTTTTTTAGACAAGTCAGGTAAAGTGGTGTGTAGCTTCTATGGTCTTCAACATCACCTGATCAGTGTAATATTAGGAACATTAATCAAGAAGATATCTTAAAAGAAAAATAAATGTTTTCCTCTTCTATAGTAAATAATGTATGGACTCCTTTCCAGATGGTATCAAGCAAAGCACTTTTGGAGATCTTCTAAATTACATAATTCAAAACTACTATTTTGTGCAGAGTAAGAATTCTGTCCTTGACAGACTATAACTCATTAATTCTTTGCTGTGAAGGAAAACAAATACTGATAAAGAAACCAATATTCAGTTTGCCTAGGTTATCTCAAAGGAGTATAACAGTTTAATAAAGTTTGAAATGTTTAGGCCTTGATAATGATTCTTATGAGACTCCAAGATTTATAGGGTTAAACATTACAGTCAGCATTAGTTTAAAATGGTTAAAACTGAATGAAAATTCCATTCTGAGATTATAAATTAAAAATGGTACAATTAAAGCACTATAGAATGTTAGATTTCAGTGTAGTGCCTCAGATTTCTGCATCAGTCAAACCAGAATATTTTATTTTTCCTTTCTTTATCACACACATAAAAATATGCTGTGTCAGCTACATGTTCTTAAGTGTTGAAATGTACAAAGGATCAGCAGCTGCTGAAGAGAACAAGGCTGAGTATGAGCATGTCTAACTGCCTTTTTTTCAGAGTCTTGAGAGTACTTTTTGTTCATATTGTGAAATTTAACAAGGAAAAATAAATATTAAAATTTTGCTCAACAGACTGAAATAAGGTTTGTGCTTAACCTGCTGTGCTCTGTCTTTGAACAATAAAAGCTCATATCTTCCAGGTGAGATGTGACAGCGAAGTTCACCGTGTTCGATAAAGACCAAATTGGTATACTTTCAAGAGGCAAAGTACCAGACTGGGAGGGGGTCAAAGTTTGTTATAAGCCAGTAATATAGATTTGGGTTAATGTTCTTTTGGCATCTTTGAAACCCTGCTTGGTTTCTGCTGGAATCAATGGGAAAATCTTGATTGACATGATGCAGCCTTGAGCTCTTAGATTCTTGCTCCATTTTGTAAAGTAGGTAATAACATTATAGAGAAGGTCAATCATATACATTTTAGTCATGCAGCCAGTGACTTTGCAAGTGGATGTAATTATTTGCATAGCAAGGATTTCTCAGACGAGTAATGCTTTGAAGATCAGATCCCACACTGCAAAGTATTTCATGATTCCTAAGGATAAAAAGATTAAAAAAATCCATATCAGGAATCCCTTTTAAAAATGAATTAATTACAAATCCTAAATGTAAAAGAAGCCTCTGCAACACCAAGAACTGAGAGCTTGGTGTTACAATTGCCACTCCTTATTTACATTTTTGATAGAGAAAAAATGAAAGATTTACCATCTTTGATTTTTAGTTATGAAAGGCATTTTTAATTAATGATTATTCATTTGTTATAAGTTGACTAGTGAAAGAGAGACAAATAGAGTGACTGTGTATTATACCATAGATAAACTTACAACATAAGGTAAAAGTACTGTACATCTATTTTTTGCAACTTTTTTTTTCTCTAGTGGTGAGAAAATATTCATAGGCATTTTATAGAGTTAAGGCTTAGTTTTACAATGCAAATTATTAAAACATTACTGTGATAACCATGACACTGGAACACGTATATAAAGAATACATTATGAAGAGAAATAAAGATATAAGAAAAGCTCTGGTTCAAATCCAATTTCTTAAACATTCCTGAAAATTCTTAAACAATATTGTACTGGTTTTAGCTGGGACAGAGTTAATTTTTTTCCTAGTAGCTGGCATAGTGCTGTGTTTTGGATTTAGTATGAAAAGAATGTTGATAACACACTGATGTTGTGGTTGTTGCTAAGTAGTGCTTACACCAGTCAAGGACTTTTTCAGCTTCCCCTGCTCTGCCAGGTGCACAAGAAGCTGGGACAGGGCACAGCCAGGGCAGCTGACCCCAACTGACCAACGGGCTATTCCATACCACATCATGCTCAGTATATAAACTGGGGGAAGAAGAAGAAAGGGGGAATGTTTGGAGTGATGGCGTTTGTCTTCCCAAGTAACTGTTCAGTGTGATGGAGCCCTGCTTTCCTGGAGATGACTGAACACCTGCCTGCTGGTGGCTTGCGTGTGCAGCTTTTGCTTTCCCTATTAAACTGTCTTTACCTCAGCCCATGAGTTTTCTCACTTTTAATCTTCTGATTTTCTCCCCCATCCCATTGTGGGGGGAGTGAGCAAGCAGCTGTGTGGTGTTTAGCTGCCTGCCAGGTTAAACCATGACAAGTTTAATAATCATTAATAAGAAATGCCACAATGAAGTTAGGACTGACACCACCTTCTTGGAGAAATTGTGGAAGTGTTCTGGATTTTCAACGTCAATGACATTTTTTTGATTTCTCCTCTGTAACCTCAGAAGAGAACTTCCTATGAATATTATTCTGGATGACTATATTTTATTTATTCTGATGCTTTTTGTAGTGTAACTTGGGGATAGCATGGTAAAGAATGGAAACAAATAGCATACAAATTAATCTTTTGGATACCTGTAAAGATCACCTCAAACACTTTCTTCCTACTTTTACCTTTTTTTATAGTGAAAAATATACGATAGTAGTCTGAAAAAAAAAAAAGCCTGTTTCACATCCTTTCAAAAGCTGAAGACAGCCAGAAATATCAGAATGATTCCTGTGATGCAAAGAGAAGGTCAAAGTACAGTTATGTGTGCAAATAATAATTTTTCCTTCAAAAAAAATTTAAATGTATCAGCTATTTGAATCATTATAAACACGAGCCTCAAACAATGAAAAGAGGGAATTACTTCATTTTGATGGTCATAGTTTATTTGCTTTTTTTATTTTTAACTTTACCATCATTATATTTTTGCATTGTTTTGCACTATAACCTTTTTCAATGAACTAATTATGAGTTAATCAGGTTACAGTAAATAAAATGCATAACAGAGGATTATTTTTTTCCCGGGAAAAAGAAAAAATTGACTCATTGCTCCAGGAATCGTTGATCTTCTTAAACAAGAGAATTTCAAGATAACCAAATTAACCTTTTCAAATGGCCAAATCATTAAAGTTTATACATATCCTGAATATCATTATTTACTTCTTTTCAAGAATGAAGAATACAAAATAGGTGTAGTAAACTGTTGACTTAACCAAAATCAGAAAAATATTTCGAATTTAAGTAAAAAATTCTGTAATTACCCACAGGCACATTAAAAAATTTCATTTCTAAAACATATGTGAAATTATAATTTCTCTGAGTTTTCAGTCCAGAAGACATGTTAGCAACACAAAAGTAGTTTCTTTACTTAGGCACAGAATTTGAAAGAATAAAAAGTAGATGTAAATTATAAATTATTATGTGTAAACCTGAATTTTTATTTTAACTTGTGGATCATTGATATACGATGTCTTAGTTTTATCCTTTCCTCTTTATTTCACATAAATGTTTATAACACAAAATAAGAGCAAGACAGGCACAACATTGATCATAAAAACCTTCAGATTAAGATTCAGCGTTTTCAGTTACTGCTTTCAAGTCATTGAAATGTGATGGTGAATATTCTATTAAGGCCATATACAAAAAAATACAAAACTAGCAATATGCCTATTTACCTACCAAAAGAACAAATCACATAAAAACTATGTAAAAAACGATTTTTATTCACTTTTTATAGGAAGGTCATTAAGACTCAGAGATTAATATATCACTAGGGAAAACCAATGGCCTTTAAAAATAAAATAGAAAATAAATTAATGATGGAGTTACATGATAATTTATGCTGAATATTTATGGTATCAGACCACCTATCAGTATAAACTTAACATGAATCTTTTTTAAACATAGAATCACATTTTTACCAAAGAAACCAAAGAAAATAATATCAGTGTTGTATGGAAACACCATTCCTGATCTGGCATATATTGGTGCAGATTGATAGTAACTGATCTGGCATCTACCAGCCTGTGATGATACCTTTGAACATAGGGTAACAAATTTGAATGAAGGGCTATTTGTTCTGTGTATAACCAACAGTATTTTTGGTCATGTTCTAAGAATGGATTTATTATCTCATGGAAATCTGACTGAAAAGTTTTAAAAGGCAGTTAAATATGAGATGGTTAGAATGGCTTAATGAGGTCTAGCCTATGAAACACACATATTAATGACAATATTGATTGTCCACTCCAAATAAAAATACATTCTCTTAAATTTCTCTTGTAGAAGGATACTGAACTATACACAAATTCAGATACGGAAACTTACTATATTTCATTAAGTCATCATATCTCATTTTTATGATCTGATGTGCCCTTATCTTTAGCAAAAACCATTGGAAAAGGGAAAAAAAAAAAAAAAAAAAGATGTCAAACCCACCTTCAGAAGAATCTTGTTTCTCACTCCTTTTCATGTCAAAGTTCAAGAGAGAGTTTCAGACCTGAAGCATAAAATTTATGTGTAACTTAGTTCTTTTCATAACTGAGGGAATATAAGTTAGGATACTTTATGGTTTGTAGGTAAAGCAGAAGCCTCCTGCACTCCTAAATTAGAAACATACCAAGAAAAATCTAATAGTAGGTTCTTGTGATCTCTGAGATAAATCCACCAATTTAGTATAATTGGAGAAGCAATTGCAGCTGGAGAAGCACTGCACCCAGTGGCCCCATAAAAAATAGGAATGTCATTAATGAAAGACCTCAGGCCTTGTACTCACTGTCCCTTATGCTGACTGTGCAAGGCCCCAGACCTGGCCAGCTGTTACCAATTTATGGTGGGAACTGGCTGTGTGAGCCTGGTACCACGTGTCTCTTGCTATAACATGCAGTTTGAGCCAGATAATGGCGGAGACTTTAAAAACAAGACACAGGTCAAAAGCAAAGGGTCCAGAGCCATAAATGGCTAAGTGACAGTCAAGTGCTGTTCATTGAAGAAGCTCAACTTCATAAGATGGGGAAAGACAGCTTTTGCTTTAAGGAAAGAAGCGGCAGAAAAAGGAAAATAAATAAATAAATAAAAACCAAGTGAAGGAACATAATAGGGGACGTGCTGTGACAGGTAAAGCAACCTCCATCTCACCCCATGGTGCCAAAGGCTGGCATTTGCCTAGGAACTCAGCTGCCTAATAAAAGGACAAGATCCTAAATTAAGTTGTGAGGGAAAAAGATACATACTTTTGTTCTGGCTTCTCTCCTTGAATGGCTCTTTAGCCTGTCCATGTCGGTGACTAAGACCATCAAGGACAACAGCGATCAGCATTAACTGTGTGGCATCTGTTGTGAACATTGTATGTTCAAAGATAATGTAGGATATGATTGATAAAGACTGATTATTTTAAATATGCAATGATAAAAACAAACAATTGGCAATGTGTTGTTAATGAATGTTAGTCTATTAAAGTTATGCTTTGAAGCCTAAAACTTGTTTGATTTTTACTTTTTAACATTCCCCTCACAACAATCTCTAATTCTCTGAAATTCATATGCATGCACTCAATTGCAATGGCTATATCTATAATTGATCATGCTTCTAATTAATTTCTTTTATAAAATTTGGGTCAACATCTATATCATAGATTTGAGTATTATTTTACATTCAGGATCTTGTTATGTGTAAAAAAAGGACTGTTGTGAATTGTCTTTACAGTCTGTAATTTCTGTTATCAACATGTGTCTCTACCTTCCCACATCACATTTCAGTCTGAGACCACAGACAATTCACTCCACACTTGGTATTGACATAAACTAGGGCTAAACCAAAACAAATTTAGAATATATTCACTTCACCATTAGGCAATTGCTATTATGGCTATAACAAGCTAAAATTATCTCAGGCCAAAACAAGACCATATTAATGCTTTTTTTTTTTTTTGGTAGGTTAAATAAACATGTGTGGCTTTTCACTAGGAATAGCAAAATTCGAATTTATTACCAAAATCATACAGTTCAGTTTCATAGCTAATATCTAATGGCCCACTGCAGGGGGGGTTGGACTAGATGACCTCTAGGGGTCCCTTCCAGCCCAAAACATTCTATGATTCTATGATTCTATGATTCTATGATCTTAGCCTCTAATCAGACAATGAATCTGAAATATCATCAGCATGGGAAATTTTTAGAGCACTTTGTCAATGTTAGGTATATAGGTGGATGTGGAAATGGGTACCTAAAATAAATATTCCTCAGTAGTTATATGTCTCAATTTCAAATTGCCATATATAATTTGCTTGTTAAAATGGAACATGCATAACATATTTCCAGACAAAATTATTGAGCTTTCTTATTTATCCACTTTCTCTTTTCCTTGCTTCAGTACATAATCATGTTGACATGTTATTAGTAGGATGGTATGATGTTGTTATTTCTAGTAGGAGAGAGTGAATACTGACGACCCTGCTACTTTTTCATGTTGCATCTTCAGTTCCTACACTGCACTAGACAAAGTAGTTCTAACTTTAAGAGTGTGCACAGATACATCAGCCCCAGACAAGGGAGGGACATATCTACTTAACAATTAAATCCACATGGGTGTCTAATCCCATTAAATCCTTTTAGAAGATCATCTTTCCACCGTTTTCTGTATTTTGGAAAATATGAAAGGAATGTTTATTTTTACACATGTAAATTACAATGCATACATTAATTTAAAATGAATATATCAATCATCTTATTGTGGTGGAGCATATGACAGGATCAAAAGAAATGCTGCATGGAGTAAGTATACCCCTGGGTTGATTTTTTCCCCTTATTAAGCTTTTTCCAAAATATTTTCCTCATCCTCATTCTCAAGTGCCCATTAATTTTTTTCTCTGTATTAACATGATGTGAATTTTTCTTTATGTATAAATTCAGTGTTGGATCCATAATTTTTATTTATATATATAAATATATGTGCTGAAGTAATTTTCTCTGGCATTTACTTAAACCCTCTAAATATGTTGTAATTTACTTTTGGGTCATCCTCTCAATCATTAACTTGTTAAACTATACAATGTGGGTTTTTTAAGCTTAGTTCATCAAACTTTCCTTCTAGTATCCTAATATTTTTTATTGCTTAGGAGACTGAATTTTACTTTTCTGTAACATGGGGTAGTATTCCAGATTGCACGAATCTATATTTAATGATGGGATACAGCTCCAGACTGTAGACAACTAAATTTAGGTATTTACAATCTGGAACTGAATCCTATTTCAGTTTCTGGTGAGCGTGCTGAAGATCAAAGTATGATCGTGCTTGATTTCTGAGGTTGTGTTTGGTTTCTAAGACTTTCTTATTTATTAGGGAAGGGAGGAGGAAGGAATAAATCTAGTTTCTTGAACTATACCCTTCTCACACCAAAATCAGCAGATTCTTAAGATATGTTTACGACTCATTAATGAAATATCAATTTATCAAAGAGCTAGAGCTAAGAGCAGAAATCATTTAGTTGAGTTCTGCATGGATTAATTTATTTGGTTTACCTTGTTATTTTGAGTAAGATGCAATGACACTGCACATAAATTTGCACAGTATTTCTGTCTTCTTCCTTGTGGTGCCTATGGTACCTACGTTAGGAGCATGTTCATAGATACAGAAGACACATTCTGGGGAGGCATTTCCTGTGTAAAATCAGTTCTGATCCCTAGACCTGCCTATCTGTGCTCATTTCAGGGGATTTAGACAGTGGGTTTAATGGAACAGACCTTTAGCACATGTTCAGGTAGCCTTGTGTCAAGCATGAAGTGGTACAATCGCAGCCATTTCCATTAAAAAGCCTAAATGGGGGAAATGGATTGTCCTACTGATTGGACTTTTTATCTTGAAATTAGGGGGTCAGGTTCACTGATTTTTTAGCCAAAAAAATCTTTTCACTTCTAGAACCATATTCGGCCTTAAAATATTCCAGGTGAATTCCTTTTTCTCCACTTTTACTGCCAATTGTAGGTGCAGAAGTAGAACAAGTGAAAACCAGCATGACTCTCCTATCTAGTATCTTCATCATCTGGGATAAGACAGAATAAGGTTCTTTCCCCCCCGCCCTGGTTTGTCACAATTTTGTTTTTGTTTTTAAAGTAACATATGTAAGTACAGCTATGAGCAGGACTCAGACACTTTGTCCTTCTTGCCAAATGACCTAACCAGTTAGAGTATGTCCTACATTTGTACACCTTGCTTAAATATACTTCCCTAGATATTTTTTACCAGAGGCAGTACTTTTTGACAAATGAACTCTTTTGCAAACTTCTATGAGAGCAATTATGAATAAGTATATAATTATTACTGAATTTTATATATATACTTACTATATAAATTATTAAATAACTTAATATTAGATAACTTATTATTATTCCCCCATATTTTTTCCAGCACATATTACATTAAATCTATTATCTCTCCCTATTATCCACTAAATCTGTTAAATAGCCACCATCATGAAAATATACAAAGGCCAGAGAAGGGCAAATGTCCATTACTGTACTGGCCATTTTAGGAGGGCCTCTGAAAAGAAAATAAGTGACCTGAGGCAATTGGAATAATCTTTAAGTCAATGACTATATGCATAGTTTGTAGAAGTAAGAAAAATCCATAACTTCTTAGAGACTCAGGGTCTCTGCTTCAGGAAATCTGACTGAAACTTACTGGAATTCTAAATAGTATCTCTTTTCTTCACTGCAGTTGCGGGAGAGAAAATATGATACATTCTAATTTGGCCAGGTGTGTCAACAAGGATTTTCTTCAAACCAATCTTTTCATGAGCCCTAATGAAATTATAACAACACAAAACTGAAGTCTTACAGAAGGAAAAATATTCACTCAGTAAAAACCATAAAGTAATAATAAATTGAAAATCTTTCTCAGGAAGTTATAGACATGGTGAATTTTTTTCATATAGGACATCTTTCATTTAGAAAATGGTGTTTCATCTGTTTTTAAATGATCAGTGGAAACATATCACTATCATCTCTTTCATGACTCTTTTTATAACTAAAATACTATGAATGTAATGTTTTTTGTATAAAACATTTAGAAATATGTCTTAACTGTTGATGATGGCATAGTTATCCTTATCTCACTTAAAATAAATAAAGATTTAACTTCTTAGCAGACTATAAGACTGAACCAAATTTTGACCTCTTGGAATTTACTACAGGAAGATGATTCTGAATTGCTGATAACTCTAATATAATACCTCTTACTCTCTTCAGACAGCTAAATGTAGACAGAAACTTTTCATGACATTTCATACTGATTGCATAAATTAGCAAAGTAAATTTCCAATAGTAATTAAATTTTTTTATAAATTGAACTTATATCTTGTTCTATACAAGATTAACTTCCAGATTTCCAGTTTCTAAGGTTCAAAGTTTTTAAACATGAGAATAATAAAATATAACATAATGGTATTCATTCTGTGGTTCAAATGCTATGACATGTACTTATTTGGACTGATTTTATTATTGGAATTGTAAGATTTCCTATGGTCTGTTAGATCTAGCCTTACACAGACTCTAGCTTTCAACAGACTAATATAATTACAAATACAAAATTTGTTTAAGATCTGCTCCTAAATATAAGTCCCATAGATGCTAAGTTTCTTACATTTTGTGTGATGACAAAAGCAAAAATATACTTGGGTATGTGCTGGAGATGTATGTCTTTTGAAATCCAAACAATGGAATTTCAAGGAGAACATGGCTTAAAAGTGTTCCTCTAAAGAGGTGACACAGTCCATAGCCCAGCTGAAGAGCCTATATACACAGCATGGGTAACGAACAGTAGGAACTGGAAGCCACTGTGCCACTAGAAAGCTATGATCTAATCACTGTTTCTGAAATGTGGTGGGACAAATCACACAACTGGAGCACTGCAATCGATGTCTATAAACTGTTCAGAAGGGACAGGCAAGGAAGGAGGGATGTTCCTTCTGTGTAAAAAAAATGGATTGACTGCACAGAGCTGTCTTTGAAAAACAATGATGAAAAGGTTGAGAGCTTATGGGTAAGAATTAGGGCCCAAGCCAACAAAGAAAAACTCATGGTTGGTGTTTACTACAGGGTCCCCAACCAAGGGGAGCCTGTAGATGAAGCGTTCTTACTTCAACTACAGGAAGCATCATGCTTGCAGGCTCTGATACTCTTGGAGGACTTTGACCACTCTGACATCTGCTAAAAAAGAGGCACAGAAAGCCGTAAGCAGTCCAAGAGACTCCTGGTGTGCATTGAGGATAACTTCTTGTCGTGGTTTAACCCGGCTGGCAACTAAGCACCACGCAG
>NW_009260478.1:383505-402447 GCF_000687185.1 Egretta garzetta | reverse complement strand
CTCCCAGCTTGTTATGCACCTGGCTGAGCAGGAGAAGCTCAAAAAGTCCTTGAGTAGTCTGAGCACTACTTGGCAACAACTAAAAACATCAGTGTGTTATCAACATTCTTCTAGTATTAAATCCAAAACACAGCACTATGCTAGCTACTAGGAAGAAAACTAACTCTATGCCAGCCGAAACCAGGACACTTCTTAACCCAGGTGATAGAGAGCCCAACCAGAGGAGAATCGTTACTGGACATGTTGCTTACCAACACAGATAAACTAATTAGAGAGGTCAGGATTGGTGGCAGCCTGGGCTGCAGTCATCATCGTGGAATTCACAGTCTTCAGGGATATGGACCAGGTGGAGAGTAAAGTCAGGACCCTGATTTTAGGAAAGCAAACTTTCAGTTGTTTAAGGAATTAGTGGATCAAGAAAACTGCCCTCACGAGTAAAGGAGCTGAAAACCTCTTTAAAGACATTTTTCTTAGGGCACAAGAGTTCTCGATTCACGTGTGTAAGAAATCAGGCAAGGAAGGCAAGAGAGCAGCATAGCTGAGTTTTCAATGGTAACCTCTCTTCCCACATCTCTCAAGACCCTAAGCCTCAAGGCAAGTACTGGGAGGACAAAGTCTCTCCCACTGTAGTAGATCAGGTTTGAGATCACCCAAGGAACATGAACATACATAGGTCTGGACCCAGTGAGATGCATCCCAGGGTCTTGAGGGAATTGGCTGATGTAGTTGCAAAGCAAGTCTCCATCATATTTCAAAAGTCATGGCAGTCAGGTGAAGTCCCCAATGACTGAAGAAAAGGGATTATTGCACCCATTTTTAAAAAGGGTAATAAGGAGGACCCTGGGAACTATCAACCAGTCAGAATCACATCCATTCCTGGGAAGTCCCTAAAACAAATCCTCCTGGAAAACATGTCAAAACATGTGAAAGACAAGGGAAAGGATTAGAGAAAGCCAAAATGGCTTCACCAAGTGAAGTGAGACATAGTGAGATTGAGCGCAGTCTCAGCAAATTTGCAGAAGACACCAAAATGAGTAGTGCCATTGAATCACTAGAGAAAAGGGATACTGTCCTGATTTTGGCTGGAATAGAGTTGATTTTCTTTCTAGTAGCTGGAATAGTGCTGAGGTTTTGATCTAGTATAAGAATAATATTGATAACACACTGATGGTTTAGTTGTTGCTAAGTAGCATTTACACTTGTCAAGGACTTTTCAGCTTCCCATGCTCTGCCAGGTGCACAAGAAGCTGAGACAGGGCACAGCCAGGACAGCCGACCCCAACTGGTCAAAGGGCTATTCCAGACCATATGACATCATGCTCAGTATATAAACTGGGGATAGAAGAAGGAAGGGGGGGACATTTGGAGTGATGGCATTTGCCTTCCCAAGGAAGCGTTATATGTGATGCAGCCCTGCTTTCCTGGAGATGGCTGAACACCTGCCTACTGATGGGAAGTAGGGAATGAATTCTTTGGTTTGCTTTGCTTTCATATGTGGCTTTTGCTTTACGTATTAAACTGTCTTTATCTCAACCCACGAGTTTTCTTATTTTTACTCTACTGGTAGAGAGAAAAAAAAAAAAAAAAATCCCTCTGGGAGGGAGTGAGCAAGGAGCTCTGTGGTGCTCATTTGTTGCCTGGGGTTAAACCATGACAGATGCCATCCAGAGGGGCATTGAAAAGCTTTAGGAGTGGGTCCATGTGAACCTCATGTGATTCAACAAGGCCAAGTGCAAGATCCTGCACCTGAGTTGTGGCAATCACCAGGATCAATACAGATTGGGGGGTGAATGGATTGAGAGCAGCCCTGCAGACAAGGACTACAGGATGCTAGTGGATGAAGAATTGGACTTCAGCTGGCAATGTGTGCTTGTAACCCAGAAAATCATAGCCTGGGCTGCAGAAAAAGCAGCATGGCCAGCAAGTTGAAGGAGATGATTCTCCCCCTCTGCTCGAATATTTGTTTTTATATTCCCCCAAAACAATTCTGGGGCCTACAGATCAAGACAGACATGGACCTGTTAGAGTGGGTCCAGAAGACGGCCACAAAAAAGGTCAGATGTCTGAAAAACCTTTCCAATGAAGAAAGGCTGAAAGAGTGGTGGCTCCGTGGAGACCTGATTGCAGCCTTTCAATACTCAAAGGGGGTTATAAGAAAGATGGAGAGAGACTTTTTACCAAGGGCTGTAATGACAAGACAAGGGGCACCAGTTTAAAAAGTGAAAGAAGGTAGATTTAGATTGGATAGATGAAACAAATTTTTTATGTTGTTGTTGGTGAAACACTGGAACAGGTTTCCCAGAAAACCTGTGGATGCTCCACCATTGGCAGTGTTCAAGTGGGGTGAACTAGATGATCTTTAAAGCCCCTTCCATTTTATGCTTTTATGTTTTTCCAGCTGTCTTCTAATGTTGCTAAGTTCCCTAAATATAAGCAGTCATGGAGTTTGGGGTTTGGGTGTGTGTATTTTGAAATCTTTAATGTAAATCATTGCAAAATAGAAAGGTAATGGTTCTGATATATTGAAGGGAAATTATTATGCATGTGAGAAGTTTCATTGCACTGTGAAACTAGTTGTTAGATAAATTGTGTTAAATCCTATTTGCAATATTGATGAGTAATAGCTACAGTGCAAAAGTCAGGACTACTATGAATTTTTTGCTTTCTGTGCAACAATTTTGTTAAAACAGTGAGTTCCACTGTTGCTTGGATTTTTTCATGCTTATATTCAATATTCCATTTTGGAATTTAATGCAATGGCTGTTTCTTAATTTGGTTTCTCTTTATTATGGTTGTTATTATAACTAAATATCTATATGTGAAAATCATTTTCATTACTAATGATTTAAAACCTTGTGCTAGCTTACATGTTTGTTGATTTCAGTCAGATGAATCAGATTAGAAGGGAATAAATCCTTTGTCCTGCCAAAATAGTATAATAAGGCAGATACCAGTTGTTAACACTGTCACATTTTTTTTGCAGTTCTGTGAAATATTATTTTGTTAAACAACAGTCGATTTGATTAAAGAAATAACCTTAAGAACAGTGTTTTCTCCCAAGGAAAATCCTTAACCAGGAAATATCAACATCATAGCTTCCACATGTTTTTTATGTAAGTAAATTAACAATACACTTTCTCCAACATACACAAAAACCAGAACATGAGGTAGTGGTTATTCCAAGAAAATGTAGGGGCCAAATCCCACTTACATACTTTAAAAGATAAAATTTTAGGGATTCCATATTCTTACAAATGCTTTAGATGAAATGCTTTCTTTCATAATTTGTCTCTTAAAAAAAAAAAAGTCTATAAAGAGTTTACTCATCTCTTGCTAAAGTTTGCTGTGAGTACGCTTATTAGATTAGTACCATCTGCAAGTTTAGGGATCCTGGTCTAGGCAAGGTATGAGCAAAGAACAACTTAGGTCTATCTGTTTGGGGAGTGTCTTGAACGTTGTCAACTGTAAGAGGTTTATTTTGTTCCATAAATATAGAAGTCTAGCCTTTAAAAAGTCATAAAGTATCCATCTGGTTTCTGGCTGCCAGGCCTGAAAGACACAGTTCTCTTGGTTGTCTTCTGACATATCTGTTTCCTTTGTGCAGATGTCTCAGATTCTACGAGGTGTCTCAAATGGCAGTGGAAACTAAGGGCAACTGAATAAATCCCAAAGATCTGAGGAACACTAAACTTCAGTTAAAATTCTCTGAAGCTGAGTATCAGCTGGTGGTAGACTTGTAGAATTGCATATTTTTATTTAGGCATTTGTATGTTCTAAGCTAGCATTGTCCTTCTCTGATAGGGAATTACTGAAAGCACAGAAAAGGTGAGCCTTTGATTTTGCTCCTGATTTCTCTTCTGCTGCCTGCTTCCAGATTCACCCAGAACAGTCACTAGAGGAAAAGTAATAGTTTTGCACCTGTAATGCTTGGCCACATGTCAAGTGGCAACTTAGACATTTCTAAAAGCTGTAGGAGGCTTTAGAGTACTTAGTGAAACTTATGGATGTTTTAACACTTAACCTCTAGCTAGTCACTACTAAAAATATGCAAACTACAGTGTTTCTTAAGCTTGTAACTAGGTCAAACAAGGACAGATTTTCACAGGAATGGCAAAAAAGAAATTTATTATGCAGAAGTCAGTTCTCTGCCAGTTTCAAGTCCCTATCCTACAGCTTGGTGCTACAACAACATTCCAAAGAACAGATTGCCAGAATTCTTATTAGCATTCCAAAAAAAAAAATATTTTTCCTTAGGTTCAGGCAGTAGTTGAAGCATTTTTTGCTAGAAGTTAAAAATATCCCCAGCATCTTCAAAATTTCAGCTTAAGGTAACTCTTAATTTAATTGGTTAAAGTCTGAATAAATCATAAGCATCTGAAATCTGGTCCTAAAATCAAAGTTTCAAGGAACCTTAAAAATAATGGTTAATTGACCTGCCTGAAATAGAGCAGAAAACAAAAGACAAGCCAGAGCAACATGCTTCCTTCAAGGCAAACACCTTTGAATTAATAAATTCTGTGCATAAATTCCACATTAAACTCAGCATGGAGTTAGAAGCAGAGTTGTATTTATGTCAATTAAGTTGATGAGATAAAGACTAGAATAGAATTATTAGGATTTGGCCTGAAAGCTAAAATAGCAGCGAAACTTTTAAGTGAACAAAATCCAATTGGTATAATTTTTAATATCAAAAAGAAATGCTTTTCCTCAACTTCAAGATAATTTTCAGATTTACAGGCTACCTTTTGATATTACAATGATAATTTACAGGTGAGAGAAAACAGAGAAAGGTTTTCCATTGGCTTGAGGGAGAACTAAATCCTGGTCACATATCAGACCAATACATGTTTCATAACTCATTCAGAATGATGGTTCCTGAAGCATAGCTCCGGAACATTTTTACTGGTAAATATGTCCTACATATGGTGATTCATAAAATTAGGTCCCAAACTCACAGATGTTACTTACCTGCACAAATCTTTTAATCTCTTTGATTTCAATGGCAGATATTTTTATTATTATTATTATTTCATGGAAAAGTTCCCTTGTCCTTCTCCTATATGTCTTATATTTTCAGTGTTGGGTGAATGTTAAAGCATTATGAGATAAAAAGTTATGGCTTGTTCCAATTCACATCTGAACCTTAAAACTCTGCCAGAAATGGTACTAACTTAAAGCTGACAGGTTGGCAGAAGAATGTATTAAGAGATAAAATGATCTTGGCAAACTAGATTGCAAATCACTTCCATATCTACTTATTATAGCAATAAATGGCTACTATTTTCTCAGAGACACTGAAAAGAACAGGAATTGTTTCATGTCAATCAAACAAAAAACTTAAAATTGTTCTATTTATTTTTAATTGTCTGATTGCACAACTCATTACCCACTGTTCATTTTTCTGGACCATGTAGATAGGTACCAGAAGGCATGAAAAACAAACTAATCCAGACTAGTGTTTAAGCCAGAGATGAAGAAGTTTAAGTTGTTAAAGTATATAAAGTATAACAGTGCTCAGTGAAAGAAGGTGGGAAAGTGAATTGAAGGTATAGCTGTGGCTGCTTTTTTGCTGGTACAACTGGGATGAAGACATTCTAAGTTTATTGCATTATATAGCATGTTATTTTGTGTGCTGACAGTGATCTAGTCTCTTTGATTACTGGGCAAAACCAATTATATTTGCTGTCTGCAATTATCCTGGTTTTAGGTACTATGTCCTAGGGTGGTTGATTTGGTTTTGGAGGTCTGTGTGTGCTTTCTTCCATTTTAGCTATAGCTTTATTTTATTTATTAAATGTTTGTATTTGGCTATAGCTGAGCCATACTCAATCACAGGTGTGACAGACTGATGTAAATATTAGTTGACTTCAGCATTACTGTGGAGCTGATCAATGATATTTGATGTAACGTCAGCCACCTGCTTTGCACATTCTCTTCCTGGCAGTCTTCTGGCAGTCATTTTTTGTGAGCAGGAGCCAAACACTGTATTTCATTACACTGAGGTAAAAGGTGTGTGAGGGGGAGTTGTTTATTTAATTATTTGTTTGTTTGTTGCGTTTGGGGTCTTTTTGTTAAGTATTTCCAGAAAACAGCAATATGTATAGGGGACAAAATAGCAAAAAACAACATCTCACTCTTGAGAAGCTGTTGAAGTAGAAAGTTCTGCAAGAAGTTTAACTCACAGTCCTCTAGTATTCATGCAAAATTTTGAGACAGACACTTACACCAAAAGGATCAAAACATCCATAAGAAAGCTATATAATTATTTATTCAGTCAGTCAGTGAGTTTTGTCTTCATTGTTCATAAACTTTAAAAAAGTCCTGGCAAAGTGAAAGTCAGTTTGTCATTGTGGGGACAAAAAAAAACCAAACCCAAAACACCTAAACACCTATTCACTTTATTCCAAGGTAATCTCAAAATGTTGGGGTTTTGGGTTTTTTTTGGTTTTGTTTTTTCTGCCATACTGATCCAATTTCTTGAGAAGAAACTAGAGCTGAGTTGAATAAACCAATATTCCTGAATCCTGGATATGCATCTGCGCACAACTGTACCAAGATGTAATATATTTTAGCCATTTTTGTTCAGTGCTTCAATCCAAATAGATTGATGTCAGTGACATCCAGTAAAGTTAATGGAATTTGCCAATCTGACTGAGAAAAGAGGCAGATGTTGATAACAGTTATGGATTTTTTTTTAATCACAGCATTGAAAAAACGACATTGAAAGCTAGTTTACAGCTTTCTCTTTCAATAAGATCAACATGAAGGAGGGATCACTTGAAGGCTTACTTAATATGGAAGGGTAACAGCGACAAAGTGAAAACTGTCACAAGAGTATTATGCTTAGCAACTACCTGAGTTTAGATAGATCATATGGCACACAATGGTGGGTAGAACTACTACTTTTGGCACCTGGTGTCAAACATACGGTCATGACAAGTGCAACTGCTATTAAAGTGCATATCAAAAAGCAAGCACAGGATTTCTGTGAGTTTTCCCTATTTTGCTATAATGTTCTGTAACTTTATTGGATATAAAACATCAGTTGGTTAATACAGACAGTTGCCGCTGGACACATCTCCCAGTTTTGCAGCAGTCTGAAACAATTTTTCATGTCTTTAATATTCTTCAGTTCTTAAGGAAAATATCCTGCAACTCTTCAGAAAGTTTGGCTGTGGTTTCCTCATAATCAGCCTATAGTTTTCAGTTTTCACAGTCTAGAATAAGGAAGTTGTAATAAAGACTTCTAACAGTTTAGTGACTAAGTTACAGAACCAAGATAAGAGAGACTTGTCAGGCTTACAGGGAACAGAAAGATGAGAAGAATTTATTTAAATACCAATATATAGGCATTGGAAATTTCATTGATGACGTGTATGTCATGGATAATCTGGATGATGGGATTGAACGCGCCTTCACCAAGCTTGCTAATTAAACTAAACTGTGTGGTATGGTGAACTTGTCAGATGGGAAAGCCATCTTACAGAGAGACCTGGACAGACTGGAAGAGTGGGCAAGCCAGAAGAGTGTGAAGTTTAACAAAGACAAGTGCAAGGTTCAACACCTGGGATGACACTACCAAAGAGCCCAGTACAGGCTAGGATCTGTGTGGCTGGGGAGCAGCCTTGCTGAAAGGGGCCTGGGGGTCCTGGTGGACAACAAACCAAACATGAGCCAGCAGTGCACTGCTGCAGCAGCAAAGGCAAATTAGATCCTGGGCTGCATCCATGGGGCTATTACTAGCAGAGATAGAGACATGATCATCCCACTCTACTCAGCACTTGTCAGGCCACACCTGGAGTACTATGTCCAGTTCTGGTCCCCAAAATTTAAGAAAGACATGTACAGACTGGAGATGGTCCAAAGTAGGGCCACAAAGATGATCAAAGTGCTGGAGAACCTGTTCTATGAAGAAAGAGTGAATGAGTTAAGTCTTTTGACCCTGTAGAAGAGAAGACTCAGGGAGAGCTCATCACAGTTTTCCAGTACTTAAAGCTTGGCTACAGAGAGGACCGAGGTTCTGTCTTCCCAAGGAGCCACATTATGAGGATAAGAGGCAACAGGTGCAAGTTACATAAGGAGAGGTTTCATCTTGACATAAGAAAGAAATTTTTCACAGTGAGAACAATAAATCACTGGACCAACCTTCCTAGGACAAGGTGGAGTCTATCACTAGAGGTGATCTTTCAAGGTCCCTTCTAACCTGGGCTGTTGTATGATAACTATATAGTATGTAATGCTGTTTTGGAGAAACAAACTTACTGTAAATATATGAAATATCCTATCATGTCCTCCTAAAGCAAATTTCAGAATAATAATGTTTGGAGAATTTATTCTCCATTTCATTTTTCAAACCCTTATTGCCACTATTCTATTGTGAAAATTTTCATATGATATGATCCATGTTAATCCTTCCAAAGCTGAAGAGCAATGAGATTCAGTGACTGATGAAGCCTAACCTTTGGAGGCCCACTTTCTACTGCTTTTAAATGACAAAAATTCATATAAGAATATTTAACCTGTACTTGAATTTGTAGTATCTCAACGTGATAAATGGTATTAAAGTTTTTTTTTTTTTGTTCATTTTCTCTCTATGTAATTACCATCCTCAAGTTTAGGCTTCCAAAAGTCGGCAGCTTTACCCAAAATAATTTGACAGTCATGTATGACAACGTATTTGTGTTTCATGCTGCGTTTACCACTGGCTGAGAAACCTTATCAGCTTTTAAATGATAGTAAATTATGGGCATGTTTTAAAAACAGGAAGAGAGTGGAGATGTCTGGACACAAAACTTTTAATGGGAACTCTTTGTATCAATGCAGGGAAAACAGTATGTCTAAAAATATTATTCAGGAGACAGATTTATAGAACAGGACCTTACAAGGGTAAAAAAATGTGAGGGCTGGTAGGGAGCAAATATTGAGGTAGAGAAAGATGAGGAAAGCAGGAAAAAAAAAAAATCAATGTATATTGATTTATATCAGACCAAACACCAAGGAGGACTTCTCCTGATTACTTTGACTTTATATGAATTCCTAGGGAGATGAATTGAGAAAACCAAGAAGCTGAAATTCCTCACTGTTACTTTGTGAAGCAGAGATAATATGACGAAAAGTACCTTTGTACTATAGATATAGTCCTATGAGATTCTCGATGACTCCAACTTGCAATGTTTTTCATATATATTTTAACTTCTGCTTCTCTTAGTATAAAGTATTGCAGCTAAAACTTTTAAGTAAGATGTGCAAAAATTAGCCTGCAAATTATGTTAAAAATAAATGCCAGTGATCTATGCTTTGATATCAATGGAAAGTGCAGGTATTTAGCACCTTTAGATTTCATCCCTGAGGTCTGGTTGTCAGTGAGAGATGAGAGAAAGAAAAAAAAAATTAAAAAGCTATGTTAATTAGAGCTTCAAGGCAGGTCAGAGTGACCTAGATGTTTTAGTATGAAGTTTAAAAATGCGGAAAGTTCATACATTTCTGGGTAACCTGGTCTTTTTACAATATTGACAGAAGCATGCACCATAGCAGATGATGGTGTTTTCTTACAACAGGATTGTGTCTCTTTGTATTCCCTAAATGTTTGCTAAAGAAAATAATGATATTGCTTGCAAGACGCTGTGTTTAGACTTCAAAAAAGTAACCCATTAGGAAAGGAATAACAAAAATTAAGTGAATTTGTGTATTGGAACCTTTTGTTGGAGTCTGGAGGCAAGCAACATCTGTAACTTTCTGAATGCAAGTGATCTGTGAGGCAGAAAAATAAACTGAGGTACATGGAGCCATGTCATAAGTGATTGCAAACGTCAGGTAACAGAACATTTAGGAATTCTAAACTATGGCAGGACATATATGTTTGTACTGTATATATTTTTAATTTCTTTTTCAGGTAAAATTCACAAGTGAAAAAATATTTAATTTATTTTATTTTAACTCTAAGTGGAACAATCTGTTGAAAACAAAACATGTAAACCAATGAGTCCTAATCTCAAAAAGATGACATGTGGCCTGCAATGTGCAAAGTCACTGCAGTACTTTTCAATCATCAAATCCCACCAGCTGTAACACTTTTAACAAAATGAAGAAACAGTTAACTGGATATTTCGGGTCATATTTTACAGAAATTATCTGCAACCAAATGAAAAAAAATATTCATGTATGCTTTAGTGTAGATCACTTACAGAGAAAAATAGTATTTTTTGGACACAAAGTAAAGAAAATCAGGAATTTTCTTTTAGAATGATTTGTCAATGGACAGCATTTCCTTTTAAAAAGCAAATATTTGTTTTCCGTGTGGGGAAATAAAAAATAGAAATATATTTTGAATTCTGAAATATTTTGCATGCCAGAAAACCTATTTTTCTGATCAGCCTAGGCTGAACGCTACCAGAAGTTTGTTCCTTATTATCCAAATTAAAAGCAAGAAAATCTATTTGAGCAATATAGTTGGAAAATGCCGAAATTCTAAGAAATTAAAAATAAATATGTTTTTCAAGTACTTACAAACTAGATATAAAAATGTAGTATTGTGTACATATAGTACTTCATACTGAAGAGCATTAGAAGTGTGCTGTCTAATGGCAGACTCAATTTTTTGGTATGCATATTTTGTTCATAACAAGAAGCTACACTGTAGCTGTTACAGTTATGATGTTTAGACTTGTCCTACTAACTAATAAATTCTTTTCCTCTTCAGTTGTATTTTTAAAAGACAACTTTGCTGATTCCTTTGTCATTGTTGTAAATGTTTATACCATGTAAACCAACTTATCTGGTCCCTATTTTGTAGTGTATATACACATATACAAGTACATGCAGATATATATGTCTATATGTATACACGTACACATATATACACACACAAAAATATATTATGAATATTTGCATGTACCATCTTTTAAGGATAATGTGTAGGAACACTGCTTTTTCTTCACTTATTTTCCATTATAAGGCCATATTACTATACTCTTACTCATATTTAGAACTACTTCACCATTAGTCTTATCAGACACCCACATACCATTTAAAAAATATTCTACACTTTTATCAAGAATAAAGCCATCTAAGTGACACTTTCAGCTATTAGCAAATTGCTGTTAACACATCATTTCTACTGTTTGCTGGAAATTAAACTTAAGAATAAGCAAATGGGATCATCACTTAAAAATAGTTGAGCAATCTTGTTGTTTTATTTCTAACTTGTGATTGTGTAGTTCAACTAATATTAACCAAAGTGGTAAGCAAGAATCTGCTTGTTGTTTTATGTGCCCCCAGAGTTTTCTTCAAAGCAAGAACAAAGTGCTTCATTGCTTCTTTCCAAACTGCATAAAAAGAAACAAACTTATAATGGTTCATTGCACTTAACTTCAGAAAAATGTCAGATCTTCTAAAGCAAACCTCAGATTAGTTCCATTACAGTGTGCCTAGGCAGACAGAGAACATCACAGCTGTGTTTTGGGGCTTTTTTGCTGTCCTTGTTTTAATTTTTCAGCTTTAAATTGTTTTAGCTAGTGAGAAGTGACATAAATTTTGAGTAATCAGTTGACTTAGTCAGATGATTGTGGTGAATTTTATTTTTTTCCCAACAATTTTAACAAATGGCTGAGTGAATGAAGCAACCATTTTTTTTTTCTCATAAATGGTGAAATACCACTAAAATTTCTGTTGAATATGTTTATCAAAAGATAGGGGATCTAAGGTCACAATGCTTCCAATTCTACAGTGACCTCCTATTGCAAAATCGATTACACTGCTATGTCTCCTCCAACCATTCATCATCACATTTGCACACAGCTGTTTCAGAAGACACATGGTCATCTATTTGCTTGCTGGGAAATTGACATAATACTAATAAAATTCCTGTTGATTTCAGGGAGAAATATGTCTAGAGAGTTGTGCAAAGGCTCTCCACTGAATTTGGATATTTTCCCTCTATACCTAGCCAAGGCTTCTCTGTGGGCTTTAATGACACACAGATTATTTCACTTAAAAAAATCTCACACCACCAGTATTGTATAAAGTATCACAATACTATTAAGTTTCACAGCTTAAAAAATATCATTTTCCTGTTATTATCTTTCTCATCCCCTCTCAATTACTTTAAACTTTCCACTTTGTCTGTTTTCTCTGAAGTGTTAAAACCTGTGCCTTCTCAGCAAACAGCTGCTTTCCACAGAGGTACAAGGTGCCTACCACTACAAAGTTCCTTCCTGGGACTCGCAGACTCTCACTACCACTCCCTCAATAAGAATGCTCCTTTTTTGCAATACTTTAGAGAGAAGTTTCTTATCCCTGAATTGGAGAGTTATGGGTTTGATGGATGGACTGTTAGATGGATAAGGAAATTACCTAGAAGACTGCATCTGAAGAGCCATTATGTTCAATAGCTCGATGTCCAAAGGGACATCAGTAAGAAGTGGTGTCCCTCAGCAGTCCATACTGGGACCAATACTTTTTAGTGCTTCATCTATGACATAGAGAGTGGGATTGAGTGCACTCTCAGCAAGTTTGAAGATGAAATCAAGGTGAGTGCTGCAGTTGATTCACTAGAAGGGAAAGGAAACCATCCCAAAGGAACTTGACAAGCTTGAGGGGTGGGCCCATGCGAGCCTCATGAAGTGAAACTCAATAGTATTGTGATACTTTATACAATACTGATGATGGCCAAATACAAAGTGCTGCTCCTCAGTCACAGCAATCACCAGTAACAATACAGACTGGGGAATGAATGGATTGAGAGAATCCCTGCAGAGAAGGACTTCGGGATATTGGTGGATGAAAATCTCACTTTGGCTGGTAATGAGCACTTGCAGCCCAGAAAACCAACCATATCCTTGGCTGCATAAAAAGCAGTGTGGCCAGAGGGTTAAAGGAGGTGATTGTCCCCACTCTACTCTGCTCTTGTGAGACCTCACCTAGATCATCCAGCTTTGGGGCCCCCAGTACAAGAAAGATACAGACTTGTTAGAGCAAATCTACAGGAGGGCCACAAAAAAGGTCAGAGGTCTGGAACACCTGTCCTATGAAGAAAGGCTGAGAGAGTTGGGATTGTTCAGCCTAGAGAAGAGAAGGCTCCAAGGGTACCTTATTGCAGCCTTCCAATACTTTAAAGGGGCTTATAAGAAAGATGTGGAAAGACTTTTTACCGAGGCCTGTAGTGACAGGACAAGGGGGAATGGTTTTAAACTGAGAGTAGGTTTATATTGGATATAAGGAAGAATTTTTTTATGAGGGTGGTGAGACAAAGGAACAGGTTGTCCAGAGGTGTTGTGAATGCCCCATCTGTGGAAGTGCTCAAGGCGAGGTCGGGTGGAGCTTTGAGGAACCTGATCTACTGAAAATGTCCCTTCCCATGGCAGGGGGGTTGGACTAGATGATCTTTAAAGATCCCTTCCAACCCAAAACATTCTACAATTCATTCTAAGATGAAAAAAATGCCTTTAACAATTTACACTTTTGTCTTCAGTCTGTCCCTTTACACTGTCAGACAGTTTGCATTTCCTGGTTTCCCAGTAAGATCCAGTCAGCTACAAAATGTTGAAGCAAACAGAGGCAAGGTAAATGAAACAGTTGTGTGCCAGGCCAAAACATTTATAGTAGAACAAAAAAGTACAAAGTTTGGATAGTTTTATATGTGTATATATGTATTAATATAGAGTTTGTACATACAGTGTATAAATTACATGTAGTTATATAGTTTCTGCACAGATTATAGCATATAGCATTTATAGGATGAATATATTCAGTTAGCTTAGCTTATGTAGTAATATATTACAAAATAAAGTTGATTTTTTGGTGTAGTAGTGTGTGTGGTGTTATGCATGACTGCCCTAAAAACTGAGTAGTTTGACAGATTATCTCAACACCATTATATCCGTTATACCCAACTTAGATCTCATTATTACTAATCTGAATATGGCTCTAAGGTACACAATACTCAGACCTGAAGTATCCACCTTTTAAATGTTTCACCCCACAGTGAAATTTCAGAGCTAAAATCATGCAGACATTTTAAAAGTAATTAGAAACCACAATGGTAAGCTTTGCATGTATAACTTCAAAGGCATTGGTGGGTTGAAAGGAAGAATCCTGCATTTATGTCTGCATAGGTTGGGTGATGCAGATTTACTTCTTAAAAATGTGAGGCATATTAATGTGATTATGATTAAAAACAATATTCTTATGGGGAGTTGCAGAATATTATTTTAAAATCAAACAAAATGCAGAAAATTCAGTGGTTTGGGTTTCAGTTTTGGAGGCCAAGACCGAATTCAGCCTATCTGATATGAGGCACATAAGTAAAGTGGCTAAGATACAAATTAAATAGACAATAAGTTATATAAAATAATTGAGATATATTTTGATACTGATATCAAAATGGAGATTTCAAAGGAAAAATTGACACCTTCAGAGGGTGATTCAGATTAGATGTATCAAGGGTAAAAGAGACCAAAGAAACAAGATGAAAGTAGTCTATGTCTGACCATATAAGAGTAGATAACTAAATGAAGGACTCAAATTCCCCTCTGGGGAAGTTTCTGAAGAGGTCATGAAATTACTGTTGTGTGATGTGTATCTTTTGTAGCTTTGGTATGTTTGCCTCAGACCATTTCTGTGGAGGTCTGTAAGGAAAGATATTTGGAGCATACACAATACATATTACTTATCCATTCTGCCTCATGTCACATTAATAATTGCAAAGGAGAAAGTTCTGGTATGTGTAACAACTTCTTACTACTCATATTAGTCCAGTTTGCTTTGTCTTTTACAACTTTTGTCAATTATGTCTTAGTACATTTTTGGTGTTAGCAAATGGACACAATGTTAGTACACATTCACAGTGTGCCTATTACCGAATTGCCAAACCTGCCATTACTGTAGTAAATTGTTGCATAATTTGCAGGGTTTTTTCTCAAAGGAAAATTTATTTTTCCTTTGAAAAATTTTGTTTTGTGTTTACTGCCCAGGAGAACATCAGCTTCTTATAGAAAAAAAGAAATGATCCACACTAAAATGTTCAACCAGGACCCAAATTATTTCAAGTAGTTGTTATTATTTATTATTATATCAACAGCAGCATTTATGTCAAGTAGTTTTATAGGTTATTGCACCGGGGTTTTGTGGCAAGGCTTTGATAGCAGGGAAGTTGAAGGGGTGACTTCTGTGAGAACCTGCTAGAAGCTTCCCCCATGTCCAACAGAGCCAATGCCAGCTGACTCCGAGATGGACATTGCTGGCCAAAGCTGAGCCAATCAAAGACATTGGTAGTGCCTCTGTAATAACACATTTAAGAAAGACTAAAAAGTGCTATGCAGCATCTGTGGGAGAGACGATTGAGAAAATGTGAGAGAAAGGGCACTGCAGACACCAAGTTTCACTGAACTTGGTGGGGGAGGAGGCGCTCCAGGCACCAGAGCTGAGATTCTCTTGCAGCCCATGGAGAAGACTACAGTGATGGAGGGTTTTCCCCCTACAGCCCACAGAGGACCACGGTCGAGCAGATATCCACCTGCAGCTGAAGGAGGACTATGGTGGAGCAGATATCCACTGCAGCCTGTGGAGGACCCTACACTGCAGCAGGTGGATATGGCCTGAAGGAATCTGCAGCCCCTGAAGAGCCCATGCAGGAGCAGGCTCCTGCCAGGAACTGCAGCCCTTGGAGAGGAATCCACACAGGACCAGGTTTTCTGACAGGAACTGTGGCCCATGTGGAGACTCATGCTGGAGCAGTCTGTTCCTGAAGGACTGCACCCCATGGAAAGGACCCATGCTGGAGCAGTTCTTAAAGAAGGGCCGAGGTTAGAGAAATTCATGAAGGACTGTCTCCTATGGGAGGGACCCCATGATGAAGCAGGGAAACAGTGTGAGAAGGAAGGAGTGGTAGAGACAGTGTGCTCTGGGCTGTCTGCAACCCCTATCCCTCATTACCCTGTGGTGCCTGGGGGGAAAAGATAGAAGAGTTTGGCGTGAAGTTGAGCCTGGGAAGAAGGGAGAGGTGGAGGGAAGGTGGGTTTAGCTTTGTTTTATTTCTCACTATCCTAATCTGTTACAATTAATTGGGAAAAAATTTAATTGATTTCCCCAAGTTGAGTCCGTTTTGCCTGTGTGCTGCATGCTATTTGCCTCCTTGTTATTATCTCAACCCACAATCTTTTAATCATATTTTCTTCCCCTGTCCTGCTGAGAAGAGGGATTGATAGAGTGGCCTACTGGGCATCTGGTAGTCTGCCAAGGTCAACCTACCTTAGCTACAGTAGGTTAAGTGTTTTAGGACTACAAAGCAAACCAAAAATCCAATGAACAGCAGCCTTATCCATCTCCTAAGTCTTTGTATTACATTTTTATGATGTATCTATCTTCCGAGCCCCAAACTGGATTTTAAATTGTTAGCCTCCCTTCAGTTGAAAACATGGGAAATCTTATGCTTCCATTTTCCTTGGAGAAGGTTTTAGTTGCCCAAATATGGACACCAGTGCCATTTGAGATGACCTGGTATTTGAGACCAACCACATGAGGCTAAATTGTGATTTTTGTCCTTTCACCTGTTGTTCTCAAAAATCACAGAAAAGATAAATTCTTGCTTCAGATATTGGAATAAATGTGGAAAACTTCAGAAGTCACCATATAGTTTGTCTCATAAAAAGTAATCAAAGGAGAAATTTAGGCATGAGAGGAGAAAGTTAGTTAAGTTAAGATATTATTAGTTAGTTAAGATATTTCCTAATGCTAGTTCATACAAACTCTAGCAAGTTCTATTTCACAATTTTTATTACATGTTCCTCAATTACCTTTCTAATACATATATGTTTCTCATTACTTCCCAGGGTCTTAGGAGGAAAAAAAGAAAAAAAAAAAAAAAGGATTCATATCATCTCCTAGAGGAAGCATTCTTTACTTACACTTCCTGCAAAACCCTCTCATCTTAAAAAGATCAGCTATGTTAAATCATCATTCCAGTGGCAGAGTGAAGGAAATAATATATCAGACCCAAAACACTCAAGGGAAAATAATAGGTGGCAGAAGTGTTTCAGAAAAGACCTGGAGAACTTAAAACAGCAAAAATTACAGTTAAAAGATCCAGAGCAGTGTAAATGTTAGTCCATAAAATTAAAATATTAGAAATGAGACTGACCATCTAGAATGTCTGGATGTTGAAACAATGACAACCTTAGGAGCCCAGAGAGAATCAGTTGCCCAGGACAGCCAGAAGAAGAAAATTCTGTAAAAGTTTGGGGACTGAAGCAAAGTAGCTGAACAGAGAAGATCAAACAGATAGGGTTACTGAAAGAAGATCAAAGATTCCCTGTACTACAGCAAATGCAGTGGGAGATTACTGTGCTGGGGAGAGACATCATGGATATACATTTTTAGGATATATTCATAAAATGTATTTTAAGATACATTTCCAGATATAGACTAATAATCCATTTGCAAACCAGCCACTGGGTCTATTCCTACTTTCATGGAGTAGAGTGATGCATAGGTAGTAACTGCCCTAAAGAGATTTTTGGGGATTTTCCCAGCAATAGCTGGTAGTGAAGGGAATAGAATGTGTTGAACATGCTGAATTTGCTTAACAAGACACGTGGTTAAAGAAAGAGGCAGGATTCATAGCTGACTGCTTATCTTTATAGCTGACTGTGTTGGATATGTAAGGGAACAGAAGCTTCTAATGCTTTATGAGCGTAGCTGAAACAAGAACCATGAGATAAGGAAGTAAAGGAAGATGGCTCAAGGGTGAAGGACCAGCTGGTGCAGGCTGTGTTACTCTGACAGCAAAATAAGGAGGTGAAAAGAGAAAAGTTTGCCAAAAGGACATGGTGAAGAAGAAGAGTGGATGAAGTAAATGACCACCAGATATCTCTGAAGCCCCGAATGGACTGAGATGCGCAAGTGGGAATAGGTGGTGACTTACGTAAATTAGTTTAGGGAAACATAATGAATATGTATATTTTTATTTACAGATGCATATTTGACTCACATAAAAACCGTGTAACTAACCCTTTACGGTGTGCACATTAGGAGGAGCGATCCCCTGTGCATCCAGTGCTGTAATAAAGAATACCTACTTAATAGTCTCTATGACTATTGAGTCCCGATTTTGTTTTTCTACAGCATCTGTAGAAAGTTTCGTAGGTCACTTGGTAGAGAGGGCATATGAACAGACTGTAATTTGGAATACACATTCTCTAAAAAACCCACAACACCTAAGAAAGCTTGTGTTTCCTTTTTGCTAGTTGGTGGGGACATAACTGTTACTTTATTGAGCACATCCACTGGAATTTGACAACATCCATCTTGCCATTTTATTCCTAAAAACTGGATCTCCCATGCAGGTCCCTTGACCTTACTTTGTTTTATGGCAAAACTGGCTTTCAGAAGGATTTGGACTATTTTCTTCCCTTTCTGAAAAACCTCTTCTCCTGTGTTGCCCCACTCAATGATGTCATCAGTGTATTTCAGGTGTTACAGGGCTTCACTCTGTTCTAGTGCTGTCTGGATCAGTCCATGGCAAATGGTAGGGCTGTGTTTCTACCCCTGGGGCAGTCAGTTCCAAGTATATTGGATGCTTCTCCAAGTGAAAGCAAATGGTGTCTTGCACTCAGCTGCCAAAGGGATTGAGAAAAATGCGTTAGTGATATCAGTTGTGGAATACCGCTTGGCTGCCTTTGACACCAGTTGGTATTGAAGTTCTAGCATGTCTTACACAGCAGCACTCAGTGGCAGTGTGACTTCATTAATGCCACAATAGTCTACCATCAGTCTGCACTCTCCAATCAAATTCCACATTGGCCATATGGGACTGTTAATCATAGAATCATAGAATCATAGAATGTTTAGGGTTGGAAGGGACCCCTAGAGGTCATCTAGTCCAACCCCCCTGCAGTGAGCAGGGACACTGCTAACTAGATCAGGTTGCTCAGAGCCCCATCCAACCTG
>NW_009260478.1:381532-383094 GCF_000687185.1 Egretta garzetta | reverse complement strand
CCCCAGCCCCCCCAGTTCCCTCTCGGCAGGGCTGCTCTCCATCCTTTCTTCCCCCAGCCTGTATTGATACTGGGGGTTGCCCCGACCCAGGTGCATGACCTTGCACTTGGCCTTGTTGAACCTCATGAGGTTCACACAGGCCCACCTCTCCAGCCTGTACAGGTCTCTTTGGATGACATCCCTTCCTTCTGGTGTGTAAGGGGTGAGCGAGTCTTGTTGATCACTCCTTGGCTCTCCCCCACGACAATCAGATAAATTATATCAAGAAGAGATGAATCAATATTACGGCCAGTAACTGTTAACAGTTATTAATTCCTTAACACACTCTGTTTAATTTGTTTTTATCTCAAACCCTTTGTGCCCGATGTTAGATGCCAAAAAGGACTGTCATGGTTTAACCCTAGCCAGCAGCTAAGCACCACACAGCTGCTTTCTCACTCCCCCTTGGTGGGATAGGGGAGAGAATCCAAAGAGTAAAAGTGAAAAAACTCATGGGTTGAGATAAGCATAATTAATAATAATAATAATAATAATAATAATAATAATAATACAAAGTAAGTGATGCACAATGCAATTGCTCATCACCTGCCAACCGATGCTCTGTTAGTCCCTGAGCAGCAGTCACTGCCCCCCAGCCATCTCCCCCCGCTTTATATACTGAGCAAAACATCAAATGATATGGAATATCCTTTTGGCTAGTTTGGGTCAGCTGTCTTGGCTGTGCTCCCTCCCAGCTTCTTGTGCACCTGGCAGAGCATGGGAAGTTGAAAAGTCCTTGACTGGTGTAAACACTACTTAGCAACAACTAAAACATCAGTGCGTTATCAACATTATTCTCATCCTAAATCCAAAACACAGCACTATGTCAGCTACTAAGAAGAAAATTAACTCTATCCCAGCTGGTGAGAGTTGGCTGAGGGGCAGCGATCGCTGCTGGGAGACTGGCAGTGTATCGGTCAATGAGTGGCGAGCAGTTGCATCACTTCGTTTTTTTTCCCCAGGTTTGGTTTCTCTCTCTCTCTCCCTCTCTGTCTCCGCCCGCCCCCCCCCTTTTCATTTTCTTCTTCTTCTTCTTCTTCTTCTTCTTCTTCTTCTTCTTCTTCTTCTTCTTCTTGTTATTATATTTGAATTATTAAAATGTTCTTATCTCAACCCACAAGTCTTCTTACTTTTGCTCTTCCAATTCTCTCTTCCATCCCATGGGAGGAGGAAGGGTGAGCAAGCAGTTGTGTGGTGCTTAGTTGCAGGCTGTGTCTAAACCATAACAGGCCTATAGTGTGTTTCAGATTTCAAGGCCTTTTGGGGTGGTAGAGAGCTAATGGATGACTGAGAGCAAAGACACAGAGGGAATACAGTGTCAGCTTCAAAGTGGGATCAAGAACTGCAGGTTCCCAATGAATAAAAGAACACTTCTTGTTGGAGTAACAAAAAGAGAAAGAGGAATCTGCATGTGCTCACTATCATCGACATGTAATTCAAAGATGCTGCCACTTCTACTACTTTGTGTAGCACAGCTCCTATTTTTACTATGAATATCTCTAGAGTAAAGGTTACTATTCAGC
>NW_009260478.1:372076-381505 GCF_000687185.1 Egretta garzetta | reverse complement strand
CTACTCACTAAGTATAATTTCTGAAATACTTCAGAAAAAGGCGGTTTCCCTTTTATATAGGCTGGCACTGACAGGAGACAACCAAAAGACTTTGTGTAACTTTGAAAACTCTTTCTCTCCAGTGGAGGTGTGGAAATGACAAGATTGAGGACCATATTGACCATTTGTGTCTATCCCAGGTGCTTATTATTTCTGATAAGAAAAATTTGGTATATGCCTTACAGGACAGTTTGTGCAAATGCCATCTTTTGTTTCCTGTTTGACTTTGACAGTCTATGATTTCCTAGGCAGACAATAAGAATGTAAGAGGAAAGTTAGCTATTACTCACAGTCTGCTGTCAGTTTAAGCATTCACAATCTGTCACATCTTGTGAGAACTGAAGATGCAAATCAGTCTGTCTCTGCAGCAGCTCAAAGAAATGTGCCAGGTGGAATGCATTCCTTTATATGCTTGAATTGCTTGAAAAAATAAATCTGTTTATAAATGTACATTACTAACACTTATGACCTCTTCTGTACCATTGAAAAAATACAGAATACACAATGTCTAGAAATCTGCATTCACCTTAAAGCAGAGTTTTAAAATTGCTGAACTAGTTAAAAAAGCCTAATTAAATCATCAAGCTTTCTTATAAATTTGCATTTTTCTATGTCAAAATTAAATGGAATTTACCTTTTTCATTTCATTTTCTCACCCACTGGTTTTACTTATTTCTACTTCAGCAATGACACAAAGATAACTTAAGTGATTTACATTTAGCTTTATATTGCAAGGACCTTTCCAAGCTTTTTTAAATAAATTGTCATTAAAACATGTAAAAAGATATCTATATCTTTATCTACCTGTTGATCTATCCACACTTATTCATACAAATGTTCATGTTTCTTTAGACCAGACCTTTTTGATCTTTTCTTTGTGTAAAAAGTACCTAACACAAAATTCTCCCATTGATATAAGTCTTTTAGATAAATATAATCTCTAAGTAAACTTTCTAGTTTAAAGCATTAAACAAATAGAGTACATACAATTTTGTATTGTTATTTTTAACACAAAAGAGATTGGTTTATGCGTATTAAAGATTTGTGGTTATTTTGTTGTGTAACTGTGGAAGATACTCTGATTTTATGGGGTGTCAATCCACTAAAAATAGACACTACAATGCCCCAGAATTTAAGTCTGAGGGATTTTTTTTTTGCCATCTAGTGTCTGTATGACCATATGCCATTCCATTTATGAATTATTAATTCTGCAGGAAATAATAGATGGTTTAAAATGTCTATGACAATAGAGCAATATTTTGTTTTCTCTGAAGCATTTCTGCCATACCACTTATGCAATCCAGACTAAAGACTCTTTCCTTTTATATTTCGCTCTGTCCTCCAAATGTATCTTTTATATCTTGAATTTAGCTGGTTCCATTTGATCCTCTGACCACCAGCCTTTCTCACTGGGTCTGTACAGCTTAACTCTGAACTTTATCTTTCGACTTACATTCTTTAATGTGATTTGTACATTTTTGCTAACAGGGTTGTTATACATTCCTTTTACAGCAAAAGAGAATGACTTTGACTTTATGATGCATAGTATTTAACATAAGCCCAGAAAAATGTTTCAGCCCCATCTGTTTTTAAAGAATTTAAATTGTCACTTAAAAAAAGGTTGTAATCCTTATGCTTGCGATGATGCTCTGAAATACCATAGTGAAGTGCATAGGGTATGGACAAGAAAACACTAAATATAAGCACAATTGGCTCTAAATGTAAGTAGAATTAGCACAGAAATATGACAGTTAAACAAAATTATGAGAATTTTGCTAGTATTAATAAGAGTTCATTTAATTCATGAGCTTTCAACAAAAAAGTTTAGGGTTTCAATGGAAACTAAGGAAATGAGACTATGACTTTTTGAATATAAAAGAGATCTGTCTTTCTAAACATCTTTTGATAATTTAATTCTCATCACACCAAATATGTGTGGAACTAAATTTCAATGGACTAATTAAAATATTTTTAGTTAAATGAAATCAAAATTATATATTATTTTTACTATCTAATTTTATTTCATAATGTTGAGAACGGCCAAGTACTTTTTGAAAACATTTTGCAGACATGGTGCAGTATGCTTGTACCATTGAATGCCATCTGCTGTCTAGGCTTAAATGCACACTGATTTTACTTTTAATTTGTAATGAACATGAAGAATGAATGTGACCCATGTACTGCAATTTGTCTCAGTCATTGGCAGGTGTACATTTAAGGCATAAAACATATTTGTAATTATAAAATGGCTATTTACAAGTTCCCATGTGTGTAGGTAACCATTAATAACAAATAATTGCATGACAGCCCATTATGCTCCCAGCTACTGCATTGGGGAAAAAAAAAACAAACCCAAAAACAACAAAAAAACAAACAAACTAGAAAGATGAAAAGATAAACCATTCCCTTATTAATAACTGTATAACAGTTATATAATTTATACTGACAAATTTAAATCTAATAAATACTTTTAAACCTTTGTTTAACATGTAAATGGAAACCTGCAAGCACAGAGTTGGGAACATTAAGGATGTGTGAGTGAAGTTATAATACACCCTATGATACTTTCCTTATATTTGTCCCACAGTTTTCTATTGACATGTCCTGGTTTCAGCTGGGATAGAGTTAATTTTCTTCATAATAGCTAACATAGTGCTGTGTTTTGGATTTAGTACTAGAAGAATGTTGATAACACAATGATGTTTTTAGTTGTTGCTAAGTAGTGCTTAGACTAGCCAAGGACTTTTTGAGCTTCTCCTGCTCGGCCAGGTGCATAACAAGCTGGGAGTACAGCACAGCTAGCACAGCTAACCCAAACTGACCAGAGAGCTCTTCCATATAACATCATGCTTGGGGGGAGTTAGTTAGTTGGAGGGGGGGAAGAGTGATAGCTGTTCAGGATGGGCTGGGCATCGGTCAGCGAGTGGTGAGCAACTGCATTGTGCATCATTCGTTTTGCATATTCTGTATATTCTCTTACCATTGTCATTATTAATATTATTATTCTTTTCTCTTATTAAACTGTCTCTGTCTCAGCCCACGGCTCTTATCTTTTTTTCTTCCCGATTCTTTCCCCCATCCCACTCAGGGACGGGGGAGTGAGAAAGCGGCTGCATGGTGCTTAGTTCCCAGCTGGGTTAAAGCACAACACAACATTAAAGTTCCACTGTTGAAACACATTTACCTCAGTCTTCAAACACCTGCTCAACAGGAAAGAAATATCTGCACATGCTCTAATTTATCAGTCTCTACACCAGAAGATGACAAATTATCCAGAACAAGCCACAGTCTGAATGCTGATTACCTTGACCCTCACCCAGTAAAAAACCCTTTAATCATGTAACAAATGTATGAATTGTCAATGATTCCTCAAAAATTTCATGTAGAATCACAATGCTGAGCTGTGTTCAGATGTACAATCTTGTCTTCACCAAAGACAGTGACAGAATTCTCTCAAATTCAATTGGACAATATTTGTCTTCTAATGTTTAACATCACAGCCTTGATTTGCTAGATTGTAATGTTTTTAACAAGAAAGAATTACTGCTCTTCATGTAACTAATGGAACCGTGCATAGAAGAAAAGTTTTCTTTCTTTACTATCTTGCCTGAACATTGTTTTTCTACTTCTTTCCATTGAAAAATAACTAACTTAGTCATACTGTCTATGCCATGTGTCTGTCTGACTTTGTGTTTTCGCCTAGCAATTTATTCACTCATTGGTGGCTGTGAAATTTAACAGAATGATAAAACTTCTGAGGCTACACCTATACTGCTTTTCTAGGATAAAAGTTCTATATCTTGGAAATGGTCCATTTTAGGGAAATTCCTGCATTGTGGTCTCATGGCTTGTTAGATACTTCACTTGTAGCATCCCCTCAAGTCAGAAGCATAATAGGGAGAAGAGAGAAGACTGAGCAGTGTACTGGCATCCTGATTTTTAACTGCTAATGAGCAGCATTTTTACCCTTTCTTAAATATGTTATCACAGAGATGCTACCAACATCACTGATGGGCTTGGCTTTGGCTGGCAGCAGGTCCGTCTTGGAGCCAGCTGGAGTTGTCTCTGTTGGACATAGGGGAAGCTTCTGGTATTTTCTTCACAGTAGCTACCGCTGTAGCCCCACTGCTACCAAAACCTTGCCACCTAAACTCAATGCATCTGTGTTGCTACCCTACATGTTAATGCACTGCAGACTCACATATCCAATCCAGGCGAGGGTGTCCTTAGTCTGTGTCTGCTCTACAGAGCTATACTACTAACAGAAGTGCTTCATCTGTTCTGCTGTTAAAACAAAATGCAACCATTTCAACTATATGCACAAACTTCATTTTCAGTAGTGAAAACTATATGAGCCTTTTTGTCATTATCTGGATCTCTTCTCTGCCCCAACTTTTTGCAATAAGTATGTATTACATTTCTCATATATGATTCACAGTGAATAGATCTCACATTTACAATACCCTATTACTGAGCAATTATCATCCATTTCTGAAAGAAGACAATAATATTAATAAAAAAGTCTGATTAAACTGTATCCCTGTATAAGCAGTGATACCTTTCCTCAGATGAACATAGGCCAGAGTTTCACCAGACCTGAATATCCTTTATTTCAGTGTTTTCTGTGAGAATAAAGCTGTGAACTAGAACAATATATGTATCAGCCCTTTTGGACATCTGTAGGTGAGGTTTTTGTTTGTGTTTTTTCTTGTGACTGGAAAGTAGAAAGGATCTCGAAGATGTAATCACAGGAAAAAAGTGGGAAAAAAAAAAAAAAGAATAGTCATATACATAGAATAGTTTGACTGATATATGAAATTTTTGTCCAGGTGCATTGGGTGGGTGTGAGGGCAGTGCAGGGTTGTCATTCCTCACTCTGGCTCAGGGTACACGAGTAAATCCACTAGCCAGAGCAGCAGGGCACCTGCAACAACAGTCAGAAAGCTCTGATGAAACCATACAGGCAGAAATAGGCATGAGTTCGCCCCCCTTTCTTTGGGAAACAATGTAAATGGAGTTATTCCTGGCATGGAAGAGTAAACCCTTACTGGCAGCAACTACCATGTTGCTTTGGCCCCTTCTCAACATGTGTGGTACCCTCAGAACACTGCAGATTGACAGAGATGTGCAACGCCTGTTTGCCAGGTGGTAGGGCTGGGCAGGGAGTCCCTGGGGAACTGTGATGTGCTCCTGCCCCGAGCCCAAGCAGCAGCAGCCCTCTCCATCTCTTACTGGAAACTTGGGTTGGCAGGAAAAAGACACTCCTGTGGCAGAACTTCTGAGCCATCCGGGACTGTGCTGCTTCCAGGACTGAGCCGCTTCCAGGACTGAGCCCTTCCTTCTGCAAAACACTGTGCTGAGCTGTCCTGGGCCATCCTGGGCTGCTTTGCTCTCTGGTGGGCAGTGCAGGGCAAAAAATATGAAGGCACCAGGATAGATCCCTTCAGTGCAGGGCCTAGATGGTTTTGCCCTTTTTTTAAATTATTTTTGTTTATTGGTTTTGATTATTTTCTCTCAATTACCGCAGATGAAATACGAGCTTTTTAGGAAGTACCAATATCTCAGTGTCTAAAGCTACTTGGAACAAATCCTTTCTACAACTTTGGAATTCAGACAACAACAGCCAGTGCTAGGATTGCCAGCTGACATGAAAAGTGGGACTTTGCCTCTTAATGTAGGTAGTGGGTCAAATAGATCAAAATTGTGAGTCCTGTGACCTTGCCGGGGCGTGTGCTCAGCCTCGCACAAACAGAGCTTCAACAAGTGCAAAATGAAAGATGCCCTTCTCTGGACATGCTCCAGTGCCTCAATCACAGAATCACAGAATCGCAAGGGTTGGAAGGGACCTCGGGAGATCATCTAGTCCAACCTCCCTGCTAAAGCAGATTCTCCTAGAGCATGTTACACAGGACTTCGTCCAGGCAAGATTTTAATAACCCCAGAGAAGGAGACTCCACAACCCCCCTGGGCAGACTGTTCCAGTGCTCCATCACTCTCAGAGTAAAGAAGTTTTTCCTCATAGAATCATAGAATGTTTTGGGTTGGAACGGACCCCTAGAGGTCATCTAGTCCAACCCCCCTGCTAAAGCAGATTCTCCTAGAGCATGTTACACAGGACTTCGTCCAGGCAAGATTTTAATAACCCCAGAGAAGGAGACTCCACAACCCCCCTGGGCAGACTGTTCCAGTGCTCCATCACTCTCAGAGTAAAGAAGTTTTTCCTCATAGAATCATAGAATGTTTTGGGTTGGAACGGACCCCTAGAGGTCATCTAGTCCAACCCCCCTGCTAAAGCAGATTCTCCTAGAGCATGTTACACAGGACTTCGTCCAGGCAAGATTTTAATAACCCCAGAGAAGGAGACTCCACAACCCCCCTGGGCAGACTGTTCCAGTGCTCCATCACTCTCAGAGTAAAGAAGTTTTTCCTCATAGAATCATAGAATGTTTTGGGTTGGAACGGACCCCTAGAGGTCATCTAGTCCAACCCCCCTGCTAAAGCAGATTCTCCTAGAGCATGTTACACAGGACTTCGTCCAGGCAAGATTTTAATAACCCCAGAGAAGGAGACTCCACAACCCCCCTGGGCAGACTGTTCCAGTGCTCCATCACTCTCAGAGTAAAGAAGTTTTTCCTCATAGAATCATAGAATGTTTTGGGTTGGAACGGACCCCTAGAGGTCATCTAGTCCAACCCCCCTGCTAAAGCAGATTCTCCTAGAGCATGTTACACAGGACTTCGTCCAGGCAAGATTTTAATAACCCCAGAGAAGGAGACTCCACAACCCCCCTGGGCAGACTGTTCCAGTGCTCCATCACTCTCAGAGTAAAGAAGTTTTTCCTCATAGAATCATAGAATGTTTTGGGTTGGAACGGACCCCTAGAGGTCATCTAGTCCAACCCCCCTGCACTGAGCAGGGACACTGCTAACTAGATCAGGTTGCTCAGAGCCCCGTCCAACCTGGCCTTGAATGCTTCCAGGGATGGAGCCTCCACTACCTCTCTGGGCAACCTGTTCCAGTGTTTCACCACCCTCATTGGAAAGAATTTCTTCCTTAGATCCAGTCTAAACCTACTCTGTTTTAGTTTAAAACCATTACCCCTTGTCCTGTCCCTGGGCACCACTGAGAAGAGTCCTCGTCACTTCCACCCTTGAGATATTTGTATGTACTGATGAGGTCCCCTCTCAGTCTTCTCTTCTTCAGGCTGAACAAGCCCAACTCTCTCAGCCTTTCCTCACAGGGGAGGTGCTCCCATCCCTTTAACATCCTAGTTGCTATCCTCTGGACTCTCTCTAGGAGTTCCTCATCTTTCTTGAACTGGGGAGCCCAGAACTGGACACACTACTCCAGGTGGGGTCTCACCAGGCCAGAGTAGAGGAGGAGGATGACCTCCCTCGACCCGCTGACCAACCCCAGGATACCATTGGCCTTCTTGGCAACAAGGGCACACTGCTGGCTCATGGTCAGCTTGTCGTCTACCAGGACTCCCAGATCCCTCTTGGCAGAGCTGCTTTCCAGCAGGTCAGCCCCCAGCCTGTACTGGTGCATGGGGTTCAACCTCCCCAGGTATAGCACTCAGCACTTGCCCTTGTTGAACTTCATCAGGTTCCTCTCTGCCCAACTCTCCAGCCTGTCCAGGTCCCACTGAATGGCAGTGCAGCCTTCCAGCATATCAGCCACTCCTCCCAGTTTTGTGTCATCAGCGAACTTGCTGAGGGTACACTGTGTCCCCTCGTCCAGGTCATTGATGAACAAGTTGAACAAGACTGGGCTGAGTACTGAGCCCTGGGGAACTGTTGTGGGAGTAAGGATAGGATCTGCAGGTGTGGTGGATAAGGATAGGATTTGCAGGTGTGGAGGCTGACCTGTAGGATCTGCAGGTGTGGAGACTTTGGTTTGGGACCAATGAGAAAAGGGATAAATAGCAATGGGATCATTCTAGTGGTGCTTGTGCAGGAATATGGGGTCCCTGCCTTTTCTGAAACATACCTGCAATGCCACACCTGCCTTCTCTGTTACATGCCTTCATTGCCACAAATGGTGTCCTGTGTGAGGAGGAAAAATTCAACCTCTGAAGGTCTGCTCGATGGTCTGGGCTTTTGTTGCCACAAATGGTGCCCCCTGTGGGGAGCGAAAACACAGCCTCCAAAGGTTTGTCTGCTGGCAAGCCCCACAGAACTTAGTGCTGCTTAAAGTAAGCAGAAGCCAGCTTCAATTGTCTTTGGAGATGAGGTGAGCTGTGGGGAACGTTGGGCAGTTATATGTCTGCAAATGACCTGGACTTATGGAGGGACCTTTGCAGAAGTATCTGTAATTTGAATGGATGCTTGCTTGTTTTTCCCAAATGTCTCCAAGTTGGCTAATGCCCTGACAGGCCCCAAAGGACTTTTCTTTATCTGCGGGGCTTGAGCTGGTGGCATCTCCCTTCCCCTCCCATCAGTCCTGCTCTGGTTGAATGATGCATGGCTGAGACAGTAATCAAAGGAGGCATTATGATTCCAGAAAAAGCTCAAGGGAAAGTTCTACAAGCAACAGTAGTAGCAGTTGGATTGGGAGCCAGAGGAAAGAATGGTGACATTCAGCCAGTGAGTGTGAAAGTTCATGAGAAAGTTTTGCTATCAAAATAGACTGCCACAAAAAGGAAAAAGAAATAAAACTAAAGAATTTGGCAAAGAAGATGATGTAGGGGAGTCTACTTGGACTGCTGGGGAGATGGATAGGAAGACAAGATCAAGCACAAGAACAAGTGCAAGAACAAGAAAATAGTCTTAACTAATTCAGTAATTGAAATTACAGGTTTTTTGATGTGAATTGATTTGCACTCAGATTTTTCAAGTTCAGATTTTGTAAAAAAAAAAAAATAATCACAGAATTATGATGTTATCAAAATGTATTCTTTAACTGTTTATACAGTGGTTCCTAAACCATGGGGTGCTTGTGTAAAACAACAAATGTAAAAATGAATCTTTTTTGTATTTATCCCTCTTTTTCTGTTGATCATACAGCAGTTGGGAAGCCATATTACTTTACTGCCAGTTATAATTATAGGCTATTTTCTTCTTTTTTTGTTTTTAGTAAAGAAGGGTCTGCAGGTGGGGAGGCTGACCTGTAGGGTCTGCAGGTGGGGAGACTTTGGTTTGGGGCCAATGAGAAAAGGGAGAAATAGCAATGGGATCACTCTGATGGTGCTTGTGCAGGAACATGGGGTCCCTGTTTTCTTTGCAACATGCCTGCAATGCCACACCTGCCTTCTCTGTTACATGCCTTCATTTCCACAGAACTCCACTAACTACCGGCCTCCAACTAGACTCTGCACCACCAATCAGAACCCTCTGAGCCCTGTCATTCAGCCAGTTCCCAATTCACCTCACTGTCCACTCATCCAACCCA
>NW_009260478.1:370951-371244 GCF_000687185.1 Egretta garzetta | reverse complement strand
ACTAGAAGCTCCTTGTTCATCCATGCAGGCCTCCTGCCTCGTTTACTTGATTTCTTATTCACAGGGATGCACCAGTCCTGAGCACGCAGGAAGAGCTGCTTAAATAGCAACCAGCTCTCTTGGACTCTCCTACCTTCAAGAGCCTCAGCTCATGGAATTCTTCCAAGTAGGTCCCTGAAGAGGCCAAAGTTAGCTCTCCTGAAGCCCAATGTGGCAGTCCTACTTGTTGTTCTGCTTCCACCACGCAGAATCTGGAACTCCACCATCTCGTGGTCACTGCAGCCAAGCCCGCC
>NW_009260478.1:347749-370872 GCF_000687185.1 Egretta garzetta | reverse complement strand
GTTGTCATTGATGTTCTGCAGGAACCTCCTGGACTGTGCGCACCTTGCCGTGTGGTCCTTCCAGTTGATATCAGGATAGTTGAAGTCTCCCATGAGAACCAGGGCCTGCAGTTGCGAGGCTACTTTTAGCTGTCTGTAGAAGGCCTCGTCTACCTCCTCATCCTGGTGGGTGGTCTACAGTAAACACCCCCCACAGTGTCACCCATGCTGGCTGTCCCCCCTCTCAACTTGTTCTTCATCCACTCCTGGGTAGAGTTCTATACATTCCAGTTGCTCCTTTACATAAAGAGCAACTCCGCCGCCTTGCCTCTTAGGTCTGTCTTTCCTGAAAAGCACATAGCCATCGATGGCAGCGTTCCAGTCATGCGTGTTGTCCCACCATGTCTCTGTAATTGTGATGAGATCATGGCCAATGACATGTTAAATGTCCTTCTTGAACTGAGGGGACTAAAACTGAACACTGTATTAGAGGTGCGGCCTCACCAGCACCAAGTACACCAATCACTTCCTTACTGCTGCTGGCCACATTATTCCTGATACAAGCCAGGATGCTGTTGGCCCTCTTGGCCATTTGTGCACAGTGCTGGCTCATATTCAGTCAGCTATTGACCAACACCCCTAGGTCAGTCTCTGCTGGGCAGCTTTCCAGCCACTCTTACCCAAGCCTGTAGCGTTGCATGGGTTTCTTGCGACCCAAGTGCAGGAACCAGCACTTGGCCTTGTTAGACCTCATACAGTTGGCCTTGCCCATTGATCCAGCCTGTCCAGATCCCTCTGTAGAGCCTTCCTTCCCCAAGACAGATCAACGCTTCCATCCAGCTTAGTGTCATCTGCAAACTTACTAAGGGTGCACTCAATCCCCTCGTCGAGATTGTTGATAAAGATGTTAAACAGAACTGGCCCCAAAACTGAGCCCTGAGGAACACCACTTGTGGCAGGCCTCCCACAGGATTTAACTTCATTCACCATCACACTTTGGGCCCAGCCATCCTGTTGGTTTTATACTCAGGAAAGAGTATGCCTGTCCAGGCCATGGGCAGCCAGTTCTCCAGGAGAATGCTGTGGAAAATGATGTGAAAGGCTTTACTAAAGTCCAGGTGTACTTAATCTACAGCCTTTCCCTCATCCACTAAGCGGGTCACCTTGTCATAGAAGGAGATCAGGTCAGTCAAGCAGGATGTGCCTTTCATGAGCCCGTGTTGGCTGGGTCTGATCTTCTGCTTGTCCTGAACATTAAAATGTTCTAATTTATTATTTCTGTATATTGTAGTTTTCTAAGCAACATTATAAACATGATTTTTGCACCTTGAAATTTATATCTTTAAATCAAGAAGCCTGTTAAATAATTAGTGCTCCACACTCACTTTATAGTCAGTAGAAAGATATCAAAATCTCCAGAGAGACACTCCATCTAAGATCCAAATTGCTTTCTGGAGATGCTTCTCTCTCTCTATTGATTGCATTAAAGAGCCTTGACACTTGTCTAATGCTAGGAAGGATGAATCTGAACTACAATAACTAGTGTTGTTCAATTCAATGAATTGGCTATGTTTCCTGTTTTTTCTTCACTTCCTATCTTCCCTTTTTTGATTACTATTTCCCTTCTCATTGTATGGTTACTATGTACATATGTTAACAATGGCTAATATCTTTTATTGACTAGGAAGATTCACTAGAAAACTCTTGATATAAATCAAGCAAACAAGTAAATACAGAAAAGTAAGTTCTGTGTTTAACATAAATACTTTATTCTTCAACCACCAATAATATACTTGTTCTTTCTGTAATCTTTTAATTATAAAAATATTTCTTGGAGTACACTGACAAAGAAGTACGTCTTTCTTTGTTTGCTTAGTTTGTGTAAAGGTATGACACATCTTTTCTCACATATTTTGTTTTGTATTTCATTATTTTATAAGTCTAGTAAGGGTTAATGGTGTCTTAATACCTTTTTTAAATAAAATTACCTTTTATAATAGTATGGCTACAATTTTAGAACAGGTTAGGCCATCTACTTATTTAGAACGCATTCAGTCCTTGAAAGCATTAACAGATTCAGTCCTTCTCATGGGTTGTGAAATATGGCTTTGTCGATCATTGGCTTCTGCTACTATGTTAGCACTTTGCTTTAAACCTTACTGTCAGCCTTTCTAGTCAGCATTGAGTATTGCAACAGATACCTACACAATGTAGTGGTTTAGGCACTTTTAAGTCCTTCAGTTATGCAGTATTGGAGAATTAATTATCTTTAATGTTTTTATTCTTAAAATGCCTGGTGGGAATGAAGTACTCTTATCCTCATTTTCAAACAAGCTGGTGAGACACACATTCATTGAGAATTTAAAAGCTAGATTCAGCTACCTACACACAGTGAAAGTTAAGGTCCCCTAAAATATTCAATTCCATTTTCCTCTGTCATTACAGAAAAGTTCAAGTATCCTGTAATTCCTGTGTCATATCTGACAGTTCTGTGAAAATGTCTTGGATATCTTAGGGCATCTTAAGTTGCCCTAACCACTTACATTTAGGCCAGTGAGTCATAACCCTAAAAGCTTAAGGATATTTTAAGACCAGGTGAGAGATCCAGGAAAACCTACCAGATCTGATGAGAGATCCCCCTTGTCCTGTGTTATGACTAGCTGACAGTTCTATGCCAGTGACAGCAGAGTATGGTTCCACTTACTACTCTCTTTCTTGGACTCCTGGATGCTTTTTAATCCACCAACTTTCTCCCAAAGCTCATGCACCAGGCAGAGCAGTTCTACCTGGGAACACCTTTCACACGCATTCTCACTGTTGCCCTTGGACACCAGTGGAAACCTTGGGCACACTCTGCAGCCAGAGACCTGGATGGCTGCATGTTTCCTTGGGAGCAATGTCTGGGTAGCTACATCAGTCCTAGTGGGTATTAATACCACAGGGGAGGCAGAGGACATAGCTTTCTGTTGGGTGGTCATCACTGCTTGAGTTCCCTGCAGAGAGATTATGACTTGGGCAGTTGTTAAGGCTGCAGTCCTTGCTGCTTCTTGGTGCCCTTCAGCAGCTGGTCGTCCTTGCTGTTGCCTGGTCCCGCTCCACATACAACCCAAGGGTGTAAAAGGCTGAGAATCCCCTTCAGACTTTTCCTCCTTGGGTACCTTATAAGCCATGCATCTCATCATGTGGCAGCTGCTGCTGCTAGCCTTGGCTTCCCATGGTTTCAACTGTGATACGTGTATGATGTTTGACTTCTTAACCAAATCCTGATGACAGGCTTTTTATCTTCTAATGCAGAGGCTGCACCAGAGGACAGTGTTAGTATGCAATGGGAGAAATTAAAAAAAAAAAAAAAATTCATTCTTTTCAAACACTTCATAAATTTTCTGATGACATACATATGGATATATGCATAAATGAAATCTTGAAATTATTATACATTATAAAGACCAGGTCCCAGCTTTTGTCAACTACTCAAAAGGGTACTTGATTTTGATAATATTCCTTAGTAATGCAATAAGATTTTCTGACACAATGGAGACTTGGACGATTCTTCTGAATTTGTGTTTTATCTTTTTGATAAATTTAATTTAAAGAGTATTAAAGATGAAGGTTTTTCAGTGATTTAATACTTGAAGCTTCCACTGTCAACTTTGTGTTATGTTGTCATTATGGACAGGAAGAAAAGAGTAGGAAAACACCAAAACACTGTTGGTCCTTCATCAAGAACAACAAATTATTAAATGATTGAATTTCTTTATGTCAAAAACATTAGAAGCTGTCCAAGTTGAAAAATCTCATGATAACTGGTTTTGTTCCACCTTTAGCAACACATTACAGCATAAGAAATGAAACTGCAGTATTATTCCCTGCCATAGATGGCATTCGCAGGTTGAAATTAGTATATATTGAAGTAATATAATCCCTTTTTACCATACTTTCCCTTTTTTATAAGGAAAGAGGCAGATGATTGATAAATTTTAAAAGAATATGGACTAAGCTGCCTCCTCCTCACCAAATGGCTATATTGATAAAAGAAAATTCATACCTTTAAGATACATTTTTTTAAATGTTTTTTAGAACAAAGCAGGGGAAAAAAAGATTGTCGTTTTTAGGTATTTCCAGTTTGAAAATAATTTAAAGTGGCTGTCATATTACACAAAGCATAGGAATGCTGCTGAATACTTAAAGAGCAACCATGTACTTTTCTGAAAATAGTCCTTAAAGGATGTGTTGTCAATCAATGCTCTGATTTCTTTATTTTACTAAAAGTCTTATAATGAGTCATACTTTTTCTCCCAATCTATTGTTTTTTCCTTTACAAGGAAGGGCAAGTTTGTACCCAGGTCCTTCATTCCTCCTACCCTTGAAAAGGTATGGTGTATATTTTATAAAAAAAGAGAGTAAGGGACGTTTGTAAACCAGGGAAATTTACATATCCTCATTAACTCCATTCCTCAGTCAGTCCTTCTCTTTCTCTTATTTTTCTCAGATGTTATCGAGCAACTTCACTCTAATGAGTATAGCCCAAATGTAGATGGTAAGTTTGTCTTATAGAAACCAGCATCACAGGCAAATACAATGAAAGTCAATTTCCAGTTCCTTTGCTCATGCAGTAGTCCTTTGTTCTACAAGTTGTTCTCTCGGGTTGCATTCTTGTCACTTAGCTTTGGTCGTAGACTAGTTTAGCATCTGTTCTATCTTTTTTACCTAAACTTAGGGGAGAAAGAACAATTGGTGGAATGAAGGGCTTCTAGAGACAGAATCTCTTAAGATCGAATGAATGATGGAATAGAGGATTAATCTGCACCAATTCTGAACCTCTAAATGTTGGATGTGTAATCCAAGATAGCACGTTAGAGCTTCATTATTGCTAGTGGTGAGAAAAAGTGCAACTGAAGTGCATAAAAATAGGTGCCCACTGTCCCTTGATGTACTGTGGCATATATTTACCTCCATGTTTCTGCTTCAAAAGGGTGCAGATTTCATATAAGTGTTATGCCATACAGTTTAGTCCAAATCAGGTGTATTGTATAGCCTAGAGTATTACAAACCACATTAGACACTTATGTGTAAGCAGCTGAATCTCTTCTGAGCAGACCAGTATGGTGGCTGGTTTACACTCAGGGTCTAATTTTGATCTAGTATCAAAGATTACTACCTGTAGATGCATTTCTAGATATAACATATATACATATAAATAAAAAGTCTTATACCCATAGTCTATCTATAGTACTATACATTATAGCTATTTTACATAGAACATTATATTACCTTAAACATATCATAGACAGAGAAAATATATATATGATAATATAGAGAAAATAGGTGGATTTTTAAAATACATTCATTGAACATTGTGATTAACATATTTTATTGGGTTATATGGCAAGGTTTTGGTAACAGTGGGTTGCAGGGGTGGCTTGTGAGAGACTGAATAGCCAGCTAATCATCTCAAAGCTTGCTCCTTTGTGTGCTTATCTGAGAGGATAAGGCTTCCTGAAGCAGCAGACCATTCTTTTGCTTATTGGACACCCGGGTGGGGGTGCCTGCCCACCAAGGCATGAAGTTTGATTACTGCCCCTGCCCAACAACAACAAAGCCAAAAGGGTATGTGAAAGCACGTGCCTTAGGCAAGCAGCCTATAAAAGGCCCCCATCTCAGACCTTGGGGGGAACCACCAACTCTGCAGGCAACCGCTGAAGACCCTGGGGGACCACCGACTCTGTGAGCAACCGCTGAAGACTCTGACGACCACTGCCGAAGACCCCAGAAACACAGACCCCTTGGATGCCATAGATCCATGGTGGTGACTGTCTGAGCTCTTCTATCCGGACTTCTTGCTTAATTTCCTATCTTTCCTTCCTTCCTTTCCTGTCGCTACTTTCTCTCTTTCCCCCAAAGAGTTAATAAATGAGTGGATTTATGACATCTGACCTCGTTTGTGTCTTAATCTCACTGGAAGGGCTTGAACCTGAAATGAAATGTTGGTCTAGCCACTCCTAGCCTATCAGACTCGTCTGAGGTCAGCTAGAAAGCAAGGGGGCCTTCCTCTCATCCAACAAAATTTGATCCTAACATGGCTTTGTGATAAGAGATCAGGAGTTTTCCCCATGTTGGACAGACACACTTCCGTTCAGCTCCAAAACAGACTGCCCACTGGCCAAAACTGGGCCAATCAGGAACACTGGTGGTGCGTCTGTGACAGCATATTTAAGAAAGTGTAAAAAACATTGTGCAGCAGCTGTGGGAAAGATGAGTGAGTACAATCTGAGAGAAACAGCCCTGCAGACACAAAGGTCAGTGAAGAAGAAGGGGAAGGAGGTTGTCCAGGCACTGGAGCAAAGATTCTCCAGCAGCTCATAGTGAAAACCATGATGATGCAGGTTGTCCCCCTGCAGCCCATGGAGGACCACAGTGGAGCAGATACTCACATTGCAGCCCATGGAGGACCCCACACTGGAGCAGGTGGATGTACCCTGAAGGAAACTGCAACCCATGGAGACCCCATGCCAGAACAGGTACCTGGCAAGACCTGTGGCCCTTGGACAGGAGCCCATGCAGGAGCAGGTTTTCCAGCTGGACCTGTGACCCCATGGGGAACACACCCTGGATCTGTCCATTCCCCATGGAAAGGACCCATGCTGGGTCAGTTTTTGAAGAACTCCTGGGAAGGACCTACTTTAGAGAAGTTTATGAAGGACTCTCCCATGGGTGGGACCCTACGGTGTAACAGGGGAAGACCATGAGGAGGAAGGAGCAGCAGAGACCAAATGTTCTGGACTGACCGCACCCCCCATTTCTCATACCCCTGCACTTCTCAGGGAAGATGATAGAAGAGTTAGGTGTGAAGTTAAGTGTGGGGAAAAGGGAGGGGTGGGGGGAAGATGTTTTTAGCTTTGTTTTATTTCTCACTATCCTAATCTATTACAATTAAGTGGCAATGAATTAAATTAATTTCCCTAAGTCAAGTCTGTTTTGCCTGATTACAATAACTAGTAAGTGATCTCCCTGTTATTATCTTGACCAAAAAATTTTTAATTATCTTTTCATGCTCTGTCTTGTTGAGGAGATGAGTGATAGAGAAGCTTGGTGGGGACCTGGCAGCCAGTTAAGGTCAACTTCCCACAGAATATGGTCTTCTGCCTTCTTTTTTTTTCTTTTCTTTTTTTAAATAACTTTTTTTTTACCTGAAATGAAGCTCAAGTCTGACTTATTTTTATGCAGACTAATATGTGAAATCAAATCTACATTCCTCCATCTCTCTTAACATGCCTTATAACAAGCATTCTGTAATAACTTCTTTGTTATTGGACAATAAAATAAAATAAAGGTTCCTCCTTTATTTTTCAGGGCTGGAAGAAAGTGGTGAATATTTTTGTCCAAGTTTTAGAAATTATACATATGCAGCATGAGATTAATATCTGAGCTACATTTAATGCCATGAGTTAGATGGCACCCTTTCTCATGAATTAATGCAAACCCCTCTTGTTATAAACAGGATGAAAAATATTGGCATTGCTGAAGCATAACTTTGGTGTTTTTAAAGATAATGTTAATAATAGTTTACAGTTGTATAGTTCTTTTATTCATGAAGATTGGTCCTATTTAAATGGAATTGTTATCTTAAATTGCAGAGGAGCTTTTAGTCTACTGTATTTTCAGATTGCTTTGGGTTTGAGACTTTGATGTTTTCTCTGCTCAAAGAAAGGTGTCAGGATCAGTTGATCTTCAGACTGGCCCCAGTGATGCTGCAGGGGTGTCCATCTCCAGTCCCATCTCTGGCCCTCCTTCTGGCCAGGCCTGGGCCCGGTGCCATGGGGAGTTTGTCTGCTGTACGGGCCCCTTGGGCCTGCACCATGACTTGAGTCTGGTTCCAGCTCTGGCCTCATCTCTATCCCACTCCTGACAGGCCACCCCCAACTCTGGTTCATCCCTTCACCCAGGTGCTGTGGGACATCACCCTGGTCAGTAAAGGCATTGCCTGTGCTTGGGTCACCCTCAGCTCCTATCTTATTTCCCGTCCTGGAGCAGTCCTGCTTCGTGCTCCCTGACAAAAGGTTAAAAATATAATTATATAATAATCCTATATAGTAGTTAAAAAAACCGTCTTTGGTCTCACTGTGTATAAAGTACAATAAAAAGCACACAGCTGAAGAATTATAAATTAGGTAAAAGAAAAATAAATATTTGTTCTGTAACTGTTACTATCATAACTTGGAAAGAAAAGTCTCAAAAAAGAAATATTAATATTTGTGATGACAACTTTTTCAGAAAGTCAAAGGCAATAGGGTGACACTTCATGTTGAAGAGTTTTTTTGTTTTTTTTACAGAGCTAGATATATGTACATTGCTGAAGAATGACATAAAAGGGTAAAAAAATAAGTTAAACTAAGAAATATGATTAATATTCCAGGTAGGTGTTAAATGTTAGATAAAATGCTTCCGCTTACTCTATGAGTGTCATTGTCCCTGCAGGAAAATAAGGTGAATACAGGTAACTAGCTTATGTCCTCTGAAATAAGGAATTGACTCTTGAGACTAAGGTCGCTGAACGAGAGGGGCTCAGGAAGTTATAGAGGTACAGCAACAATGCCCAAAAAGATGCATTTGAGCAGACCAATATCCAGAACAATATCAGTGGTACTGAGGAGGGAGCAAGAGAGATGCAGAAACTCATCAAGGAATGTTGAAAGAATGGAACAGCTTTGTCTCCAGGTTAACATAACTCAACTTCATGTAAAAAGGACTTCAAGGAGACTTGAAGGACAAACAATTGCCATGTGAATATTCTCCATTGGAAAGTGGTAACATACCCCTTTGTACTGATGGTATCTGCCAAAAGGCAGGAATATTTGTGATTATTGTCAAGCTACTACATAGTTACATTCAAAACACCAGCAAGTTACATCAGCCACATCCAAAAGTGAATGGTTTTTGGAAACACCTGAACGTACTGCCAATAAATAACAGAAATTTATTTTGTGACTCCTAGTTTTAAGTTAAGATACTGACTCTATAGCATAATGGAAACTTTGTTGAGGATGTATATAGGACATAACCTGTAGGCTATGAGGTGCATTGTATATGCTGGAAAGAGCTTTTGGCTAATTAAAGAATATTTCTATTTGTAAAAATAAACTCAAGGATATTCCATGTGAAGAACATTTAAATTCCTGTTCTAATTAGGAAAAAGGTAATGCTAGTACCATTTTATGAGCTAGTCAATGACTATTGTAACAAAAACTGTGACACGCTGAATCTGAATCAAATCACCCATGCTGTGGAAGAAGGAAATACAATGTCAGATTTTTCAGACAGTCCAGGAATCGAGCAGGTAAATACCTGAAAATGTGTATATGTTATTTGATCCTGGTCTATGCCATAGATTTATAATATTACCATCCAAACCTGACCTGTAACAGTGACTACAATGTACTTAGAGCCCATGCCTTTCCAGGATTTCCAAACCCCTGTCTATTGTATTTAATTTCAGGGAAAAAGTATGGACTACACAAAAATTAGGAAGCTCATAAAGGAGATGATAAAGTAAATGTAGGAGAAGAGTAAAACGTTTTTAAATGTCAGGAACTTTGAGAAGATATTGTAGTGGAGGTTCAAAAGCAATTTATACTACTTCAAGATAAAGTCTGAGAAATGTGTCAAGGAAAGTGTCCTGGCTAAATAGCAGGGAAGGAAAGTTATTAAATTCAAATTTAAAAAAAAAAAAAAAAGAAAAACTCATAAAAGATCTTAAAATCTGACAGGTTAAATTTAAAACCACAGTAAGTCAGGACAAAAAAGCATTGAGGTAATACTAGAAAAGTGCATAAAAATAACAGTAATTCATTCTTCAAGCAGATCAGGTGAACAAAGCTTGATGGGAACTTTATAAGGTCAGTAGATGATCAAAACCTGAGAGGAGTGTTCAAAGAAGATAATGTCAGAGCAGAAAAGTATAAGAAGTATAAGGATTTCTTTTCCATCTTGAGATTTTTCTGGTATTTTAATGACACTGAATTATCAGGGGAAAAAAAAGTGAAAAGAAACAGCTTTCTTTAACCATATGGTATTTACTCCAAATCCTATAGGAAATGAAGGATTAAATACCCCAATAATCAATTGCATTTTATGTTAGGTTATGTGATAAAAGCTCATCTGCACACCCATAAAAGCATAGAGAAAGAATGGCAGATGGAAGAGCCTAAGTAATACCCCACTCTGGCTACTCCTAAGCTAATTGCCATCATGCTGTCGAAGATCAATCCTATCCTGGGTTACATAAAAAGCAGTGTGGCCAGCAGGTTGAGGGAGGTGATTCTCCATCTCTACTCTGCTCTTGTAAGATTGCACCTGGAGTACTGCATCCATCTTTAGGGCCCCCTGCACAAGGCAGACCCACCTGTTAGAGTGGGTGCAGAGGAGAGTCACAAAAATGATTGGAGGGCTGGAACACTTCTCCTATGAAGAAAGGCTGAGAGTGTTGTGATTGTTCAGCCTGGAAAATATAAGGCTTCAGGGAGACCTTCTTGCAGCATTTCAATACTTAAAGGAGGCTTATAAGAAAGATGGAAAGAGACTTTTTACCAGGACTGGTAGGGACAGAACAAGGGACAATGATTTTAAACTGAAAGAGGTTAGATTTAAATTGAACATAATGAAGAAATTTTTTGCAGTAAGTGTGGTGAGATGCAGGAACAGGTTTCCCAGAGAAGTTGTGAATGCCCCATTATTAGAATGTTCAAGGTCAAGTCAGAATGGGACTTTGAGAAACCTGACATAGTGCAACATGTCCCTGCCCATGCCAGAGGGATTGGTCCAGATGATCTTTAAAGGTTTCGTCAACTGAAACAATTCTATTCTTGTGTCTGGCTGTTCAGCGTAAGTGCAAATGTTACAAACAGTGGCAAATACTGAAGTGACAAAACCTGCTGCTATTCAAGTAGCAGACAACTATGAAAAACTGCAGAATAACTTCAGAATAACAAGTAGGTATTTAAAAAAAAGGACAGATGAAAGTAAATGAAGATAAGGGTAAAGCGATGTGGAAAGTCCCATCTTCTTACTGGTTCTGAGTGGATGATTACCATACTAAATGAGGTTGAGGTTATAATTGCTCGGTGTATACAAAAATATCAGTACAGTAGTGCTTAAAAGATTCAGATGTTAGGAATTACTGGCAAAGTAACTGAGAATTGAAAAAGAAAGATTTTTTATGCTATTTTAAAGTCCATAGCAGAACTGAAGAAGACACACGTTTATAGAAGTATTAAAAGGGTGATGATTCAAAACAGCTTCCACCTGAAAAATTAGTAAGTTCATGTTTAAATATAAAAGTATACTTCACCCGGAAAAGAGCTAAAGGAAGTGCGTATGGGAGGGTGTTTATTGCAGTAATATCATAGAAAGCAAATGGCATGGATAAAGTGGTTTTGAGAATGAGGGCTTATTAAGTTTTCTGTTGCAAGAATGGAGAGTTTTCCAGGGAAACTAGAATGTGGTAAAATCAACATAAATTAAAGAAAATACTTCTCATAGTGTGTAGTTATGTTAACCTTTGTGAAAAATGGAAAACAATCTAATTTGGTTTATTTTCTAAAAAAATAAAGTATTTGCAGAATCAAGTTCTGTTCAACAACAATGGAACATCATTATAACATTCCTAACCACCCTACCTCATTAAAATAGGACCAAGTTGCTCACTGGTCATCTGTTATCTGTCACATAGAAGGGGAAAAAAAATTATATTGTGGCCAATAAGACATGGGAAATCTTTCTGGAAAACACATGTTGACAATAACAAAATATAATTGGTACAATACCCAGAAAGAAAAGATTTCCTAACTCAAATCCTGGCATTGTGAACATAGTATATCCAAGAAATTCTCTCATCTGACATAAAAACCAGCATTAATTTCTCAATTAAACATTATGCATTACTTAGTCTTAAGTAATCATAGTCTAGTTTAATTTATTTTTTTAAATTCAAGAATGATATCAGTATAACATAGGACCACATATTCTAAGATAAAAAGCAATAATAGAAGTTGGAAATACTGAAAGACATTCTACTAAAAACAATGATTCCACAGATCTTCCATTCAAATACAGAAATAACAGCTCTTTCTCTATTTCCTACCCTAAAACCTTACAAACACAACAAAATAATCTCCCCTTGTAGTGGGAAAAGAGATATTTTGCTTAGGCAGAGATACAAAATAACAAACTCAGAAAACATTTCTGTGAAGATATACATTTTATCTTTTGAGTTCAGGAGTGTAGGTGACTAAGAAGAGATGTTAAAGAATTAAAAATAACTCAGCCTCTATTAAATATAAAAATTTTTCTTAAGTTATAAAAATACATTCAATCTTAAATGCTAGGAATTTACAAACACAGAAAATCAGCATCGTTATATGATCAAGATAAAGTAAGGTAGTTTTGATGTTGAATGAAAAATAAATTAAATGGATGTTATAAATATATCATATAATATAATTTTCACTTAGAATACAGAATCGTATGTCATTCAAATAAGACAGAAATTGTTTGCAACAAATAAAAAGGTTTTTAATGTCTCCTAAAATTAAGCATTTTCAAATCAATAGATATGCGGTCTTGGAGGCAAGAATCATAAAAATATATTACGGAAAAACTACATTGAAACACTATTTCTATTTATGCAAATATTATGAAATATTTTAAAGCATGGGAATCTGCCATGGTGTGTAGGTTTGCAATGCTAAGTAGAGTGATTCATCCTGTAGAATGTTAGAGGCTATAGTAGGATGACTTCATTTTTTTAATTAAAAATTTCTTTGCCCTTGTTCAGTAGCAGGATGACTTCATTTCTGGGCCTTTGTCAATTAGTAGTCATGGGAAGATCTCGATGGGTCTGAAAAGCAATACACAGAAGTCTAAACTGGGTGTTCTGAATGACTCTCAGAACTAGAATATGTCTATAGGAGGTTCATTCTTTCTTGATTACTCAGGAAATCTAAAAGTGGGATCCAGAACATAAAAGTTCCTAATTCTCCATGTTACAAGTGAGATTTATCTGACTAAATGTAGATATCTGCATCAGAGGTAGTCACTCCAGGCTTCATTTTCACTCAGTGCATATAAATAGGCTAGAGCTAGAGCATTGAGCATCTAAAATGACCTGAACAGTGAGGAAGCTTATTTTACTTCATCAGCACTTAAGGGAGGATGAGATGAGTAACTCCGATGCAGTGTGCATGTATATACTGGATAGGCTATGCTTATATACTGGGGCATCAAAGAGCTTCATACCTCCTGAACCACCTACATGTGTATAATGTCTGTATTCTAAATTAACATCAGAACAAACTTGATTATGTATCATTCCTTCATCTTTCTTTTGATTTCCACTGAAAGAAAAGCAGGCTCCCGCAGCCTGCTGGGAGCTATAAGAGACTCCAGTAGGGGTCGTCTTCTATGTCATCAAGTCTCTGGGATGTGCCAGACAGTGTATTCTCCAGAAAATGAGTAAGTTTTGAAATATAGTCAGTTACAAGGAGCTATTAACTCCTTCTGTTAAAGGATAGATTCTTTGTTGCCTGGGACAATTTAGTCAGCTGTGTAGGAAGTCTAAAAGTCTAGGCTTTTATAAGACTAAAGTTATGGGTCAAAGTTATGCTTCTACTAGAATTGGATGTCTGATGCAAATGATAAGATCAACCATCATAACTCTAATACTCAGAAATGATAAACAGAACCATAAACTAGGAAGCTGAAATTGGGAAAAAAAAAAAAAAAAAAAAAAAAAGCGCACAGAATAAGAGGCCTCCATCAATTAAAAATCAGAGGCAAAAATAAAAATTAGTGACTCTCAGAAGGACTATGTGGATATTAAAAATTATTTTTTTTTTTAAATCAGGAATGTGCAACTCCAATTGAAAACAGCTAATAAATTCAATATTATCCATTGTTTTTTATCAGCACTGTAGGTTATCACCGACTGACAAAATTTGCTGGTGATGTTAAATAGATAGCTCAGAAGGAAGTTTATCCCCTGGAATCCTAGATATTCTAGATACGAATCTGTCTTTAGGGTAAAGAGAGAGAGAGGACAGAGGTATTTCCAATGGATTACACCTAATCCAAGAAAGATACTCACTACAGGTGAGTTAGACCCTGTCTGACAAGAATAACTTTGTGAAGGCTAAAAATGGCCTAAATAAATACGTGTCTGAGTAGCTGAAAGTCACTGAAGACTCCAATTTATTTTAATAATTATGAGGAAAACTATTAAGTCATTTTTGTGTTTTGAAAATATTACCTACTTTTAATTTTCTAAGATATGAAGCATTTCAATGGAAAAATCATACGTCAGAAAAAAATAGTTTGGTTAATGAATTTTCCTATGGGACTCAAAACCATAAAACCCTTGGAATATCTGAGTTTCTTTCACAAGGTGATAAATGTGTGTAAAGTAGTAGCAAAGCTAAGTAATTCCTATTGAGAAAATAATAAATTGTCAATGTATAGGCATTTTTCATTTATTAAAAAAGTAACACCATAGACTGCAGCCTCTATGCAGTCCTGAAATATAATTCTGTTGAGATTTTGAAACTGATATTTTCATTGAATTTGAACTTCTAATTGCCAGCTTGTTAGTTACTATCTTGAGGCAGATGCCAGCTATTAAGTAGACAGTGAAGGAAACAGAAGTTTATTAGTTATTACTTAACCTGAGCAGTATTATTACTTAAAGGGCTGGAAAAAAATAACAATACCATAAGTAGTTTTAATGGGAAAATGTTATTTCTCTTGGGCTCAAACTAATGCCACCAAGCAACTTCTAAATTAATAAAGAGGAATCCTATTAAACACACAATATAAGTGCCTATTCTTACTTCAGTAAATTTATAAGATATATTCATATATTCATATGCATGCCAATATATCGGCATATCTCTGTGTGTGTATGTATATGTGAGTATACAGGAATGAAAAGAATTTACTGGTTGACTTGTGTTTATTATATCTGCATTATCCTGAAAAGGATAATGTGAAGAATAGAGATGAACTGCCAGTAATATTAACATCAAAAGCAGGGAAATGGAGAGGTTTCCTCTTTCTTGGAATGTCAGTGTGACTGGAATGACATTTTTGTCTTCTATTTTTTCTTTTATTAAAGCCGACAAATATATTTGCCCAATGTTATGTACAGGTAGGAATAGCAAAGATGTCACATATACCAAAGACTGAAAAAAAATATCTAAACACATGACTTTTAGATTCACCAAAAAGTTGTCTTCAAAAATATGTAGTTATTTTATAATGTCATTTATCGGAAGAAGTCTGAGGTGTCTGTGTTTGGAGAATAAGGCAGCAATATTACAAACCAGTTCTGTTTTCTACATGTGTTGGTGGCTTCTGTCATATATTCTTTTGCACCAAGAATAAGATATTCTCAGTCATTTTTTAGGCTATCTTTGCATTTTGAAGTTTCTTGGCTTAAGAGAGCCCACTGCTTTCCAGCTGCCTGCTCATCTCTTTCTGGATACATGATTATGTATATTAGGGGTCTCCTGCTTTCACATATTCTTATTCTTCCTTAGAGGAAGAAGTGACTGTGGTGCACTCTAACACATATGGGTTAGAGAACCAGGAATGCAATATGTACTTCATGCAATTTTTCAGTCACTGCTAAGATAGTCTTAATGTCTACAGGTTCATACTGCAATCTTAGTTCAATAGATAATTATTTATTAACTGCATTGCATTCAGTGTATGCAGATTATTCAGTATATAATGGTGGCCTTTTTTAGTATTGTTTATAATAATCCACACACACTTAATTTTAGCCATGATAAAACTAGACTTCTATGCTTAATTGGTCATCTAGTCTCCTTGTTTAATCAGTAGGGAGAGCTAAGAATTTTCATAGGGTGTTTAATCCTATTACAAAATTGTAGTCCAACGTGGGGTGGTGACTTCACAGAATCAAAGAATCACAGAATGGTTGAGGTTGGAAAGGAACTCTGGAAGTCACCTTGTCCAACCCCTCTGCCCAAGCAAGATCACCGAGAGCTCGTGCCCCGGGATCATGTCCAGATGGGTTCTGAATATCTCCAAGGATGGAGACTCCACAACCACACAGACTTCTGCTTTGGAGCGCCTGTCAATAACTGAAAAGAGAGACTTAATGATTATCACTTTTGAAGTCCTCTAAACGGAGGACCATTCCACTTAAATTAGATACTTACTCTATCAGGAGGCAGCAGCAAGATGTCTATAGAAAAATTAAAGTCACAGCTTTAGTTCTCTAAAGTGAATGCCTATGGATGATTCAGGCATGAATTACCCCCTGGAGTTGTCTAATTCTCTGTTGGCAATAAAAGCAGTTTTGAGTATCAGACTAGACGTCAAATATTCAAAATGCTTAATTTATGCTAGAAACTCTCAGTTCCCCATAGTTCCAGAAATATTGCTATGTATCAATTATTTTGTGCTATTTAAACAAAAATATTAATTTTTAGCAATTTAATATTTTCTACAACACTGGAATTTTAAAACATAAGTTGATAAATGTGCTGCTAACTCCTTATGACTATCAACAGAATTTGAAATGTTCCAAATGGAGAATTGGTGTCTAATTTTTTTTTAACTCAGAAAAGGAAATTCATTTCAAGTCATGAGGAATCATGATTGTTTGGGAGGCCTAGGAGGAAAAGAAGTGTATTTTCTATAAAATAAACAAAAATAATTATGATAAAACATATTGTAAGCTGGATGTAGGACTGGATTGTTTCTTCCTATTTTTTATTTACATGAACATTGACAAGCCAAGTGATGAAGGAGAAGATGGTTTACACAAATACATCCATTTGGTATTTTGGAGGGAGAGGATGTTTTCCATTTAGAAATTATGAAACTAATTACTATTTTTATAACTGAAACCTAATTGGATTCAGTTTGGAAGTAATTTATCTTTCTCAACCAACAGGAGAAATAAGAGCCAAAGAGTTGAAACGATCATCTAGTTTATCTGTAGAGCCCATCTGTACAAGTTCCTCCTGATGCTGCAGATATGGCAGTGTTTTAATTCCCTTGCAATCAGTTCTAAACATATGGAAGAAAATCTTAATCTGAGATATTTTTGTTTGTTTGTTTAAATTACAGGTCTTTTGTTATAATTTTGGACTTAAAAAAATAAATAAATACCAAATAATCCATCGCCTCTTGAAGCCGAACAGACAATCTGCCTGGAGACAGGATTTTCCACCAGGATAAATTGTTCACAAGTGCAGGAAGGAAAGCGGTAGAGAAATGTTATGAAACAGATTCAGTGATGCGTTGCATCCATCTTTAAAATTCTTCTGGTGGGATTCCTTCAGCACTTAGCTTACAGCCTTCCTTTTTACATGAAGGCTGAAAGGCATATTCCTAACAGTAAGAAGGTAGTGCTGGTCAAGTGTATTTACCTGGTAAGAGGTTCCAGATAAACATGTTCTAAACTGGACATATTGTTCGCTATTGTACAATAAAGAATAATTCTGTAAATATTCTTCCAGTAAAACTTCATTTTCCTTGAAAAATATACATGGTTTGCTTATTTTCTTGGAGCAAATGGTTGGGTTAAATGTAGAATGTATTGAGAACATACTCATAATTATTTTGTATCTTATCTTAATTTGAAGTATTTTTAACAAAAACTGCACATGTTGGTGAGTTGTGGTGAGGAATGGAAGGAAAGCAGATGGGGAAGAAGTTAATAAAGTGAGACTGCTGCTCTAAGGACTGCAGACTGATCTGTCGAACATAGTATTTAACTGTAGCTGTGTAAAGCAGGTTTATAGATAAAAGATCTAGTTCTTCATTCAGTGGGGGTTTTTTTGAGGTGTCTTATTAAAAATGGAATGTCAACAGGAAGAATGAGAACTGCTTAGCTTGTAGAATATTTGGTATTTCTAGAGGACATGAGAGACAGCCAAAACTTTGCTGATAGAGTAAAAGCACATTTTTCAAATGCGTTATTCTTTTCGTTTGGAGCTTTTCTGGTAAAAGTGAAAGACTAATGTTTTCATCTCCATTTTTTGGATTTTGTGACTAACCTTCCAGAAAAATCTTTCTTTCCTGAATCTTAGATTCTGCTGTAGCTTTTGACTACCAAACTTTAAAACGAACAAACAAACAAAATAAATAATGTAAACAATCCTACTGCTATATTTGAGTCAAAGACTTTAAGATTTCTTACTATTTAATCAATACTGGATAAGGATTTCCCAAGGAATATACTTTATTGACCAAGGAATTCTATCAGATGTACCAAATAAGAGAAATTGATATGTTCAATACCTTTCACTGATACTGGGAGAAAAACAAAACAAAACAAAACAAAAATAATGTAACAGCAACTGCGTTCCACAACTGAAAAAGAAAAAAAAAAAGTTAATACTCTCCAAAACGTAATCAAGGAAGGAAAACAGAATATGACACCATAATGAATTCATATGAATTGGTTTCTGCATACTGGCAAAGAAATATTTGAATTCCATATGTTGTGCTGTCAGATATTTTGAAGTGTAAACACAGTGGTATATTAGATATTTTCCAGACAGAACTTTGCAACAGTTTTAAGAGCCAATATACCATAGTTTTTAAAATTATTTCCTATAATGTACTATGTCAAGCATACACATACTTAATTTTTATTTTTATGGGGTTTAAGATCTTGGTGATAAGCATTGGTTTAAAAGATGTATATGTTTAGCTTAAATATGGTTATTTTTCTACACTTCTATTCAGCACTAGATGGCACTCTGAATTTAAACTGTAATACATTTTTTTTCTTTTCTGCTTAAAATACAGGGAACATATTCCCTTTGTTCTATAATTAAAATCTGTCATACAGATTAATCAAATATTTCCCGATTGCAGTAGTAGGATGTCTCCTAAGGCCTATTACTATGCTATCAAATAATAAGGAACGTAAAAGAAAGAATAAGTCAACTTACAATATACTGAGATACTCCCACTGAAATTCAAAAGCTTTTTTAATCTAAAAAAAGCAAAGAATTTGATGCTATTTAAATGCTTGTTACAATATTTTAGGTTGCTGAATGTTCAAAATTATAAAACTTTAGGACTTAAACTTAAATGTAACCACTAACCTATGTTGTAAAACAGTGGGAACTTTGTAGAATTCTCAGTTCTGTATATCTGTAATTTATATTCAACATACCAAATCATCTTGGGCTGTTAGCTTAAAACTGAGTAAATTAAAAATGAGTGTTGGATGCATAATTTACATAAAGATAATGAAATTGTTATAATAATTTTAAAAACATATAATAGACAAAGAATACCCTAAAAACCTTCAATTTACTACAATTTATAAAAGTTCATCTCTCTTTGACTTCTATTATCTGGCAGAAGGTAATAGAACATTGGTTTTTTCCTATATATATGCTACTGGATGTCTAGGCTCTATGTTGACTGCTGTTGATTTTGTAAGACAATGTTTATTTTTAGATGCTCAGATTTTGGACTATCCATTTATCACTGTGTATTATAATAGGACCTTCAAATAAATAAATACTTTTTTAATAGAATTTTGGAAGATAAATAATTTCAAATGGAAGGTTATTATATACAGTTTTGGTTTTTGAATACCATGCATAATCATCTTAGGGACAGCTGAAAAGGAGTGCCTATATCAGAGTTAAAATTTAAGAAGAATACACAGTAAGACAAAATATTCAACTGTCAGAGTTAGATGGGAATCAACTTCGAAATCCCTAGAACGTTTTTAGAATATTTTTAGAATGGTTATTATGTCCCATGGTTATTAGAAGCTTGGGCTAGCTCTCCATTAACTCATCTTATACTCACAATTGCTTATTTTGGTCTTTCAGTGTTCAGCCTAGGACATGTAGCTTCCAAGGACTAACAGGATTGTACTATTATTATGTTTCAGTCTCACTCTGTATATAAATTACTGATCCTAGTATAACCTGACATGCACTCTGTTATCTGCTACTTGTTACTAAATTTAGATTTTATACTATCTGTAAAGAAGTATATTTTATGTTAGTCAAAGACTAGCTTTCACAGTATATGTTGCAGATTACATTCTAAAGCAAGAACATCAGTTTAAATACCCCAGAAGCCAAATGAAATCTAAGACAATGAGTAACCAATGTGCATTAGTTATTCCTTTTTTATATTAGGTTCATAGCAGTTTTTCCATTAGTCCTGGGAAAAATTCCCTGTTGATAAGCTCCATCAGTGCTTCTGTTATTTATCCTTGATTTTCCTAAAACTTATGAAGAAATGTTCCTTTGAGAAATTAATTGCTGCAAACCTTGGGGCTTGTGTTTTCTCTGTAGGATTATATATCACCCACCTTGCCCCTCAAGCTACATGCAGCATGTAGCTCGAGGCAAAGGAAAGGAACGGTACTTTCTGGAAACTTGTAGAAAGATCCCAAACTGGATATGGGGAAAAAAGAAAGAAATCACTTCTCCTTGGGGTTCCCCCCTTGAAAAGCTTATGAGCCTGACTACCTTGATGTCAGTGACTGAAACCGTTAAGAACTGTACCAATCCAGAATAACAATGCAACTTCAGGTTGTGGTACAGTGTGCTCACAGCTAATGTAGGCTATGTTTACTTAAGAGTGATTGCTTTAAATATGTAGTGATAATGATTGATAATGTGTGATAATGGACTGAATTATCCATTAGTATTATGTGTTAATGAATGTCAGTCTAGTAAAATTTTGTTTTGAAGCTTAAGATTTGGCCTGTATATCAGTCTTCTAAACATCACATCACAGTAGTCTCTAAATCCTTGATTACATTTACACATTCCTGATCCATAAATCTGGATAGGATAAACCAATTTCTAAACAGATTTTTATTTTTTATTTTTGACTTATTGTCAAAATGTCAAATATTAGATTTAGATTGAGAACTGGAAATAAATAATGGTTCTCAGAAATAACATTGGAAGCTTTGAAATATGAAAAGAAAGGCCACTTACAAGCAACAGGTTTTTTGAGATATGTAGTCAAAAGTCCCGGTCTATAAGACTCAATAAGTCATATTTTACCATGTAAGACAAGAATCCATTATTTATAAATGATGGACCCTGGCCTCCTATCCCACTTCTTACACATCTTGCTCAGCACGCAACCTGTAGAAAAGAAAACATCCATCACAGTCCCTCTTACAGCACATTCAAAGCTGAATGAAACTGAGAAAAAGAGAAAGGTCTAGTGGAATGCAAGTGTACATGTCAATATAAATTCATACAGGGCAGCATTTACAGGTAAATGAATTTGCTTCTTCAAGTGTCTTCACATGTGTATGCTAACAGCAGATAATTCAGAACAGCCACAATGATATCACATGTCTTCTGAAGGATCTCCGATCTCCATCATGCAAACGTTTGCATCACTGCCCTGCTGAAAGCTGTGTCTTCTTTGGGTATTCACTGAGGGTATAGATCAATTTTACATGTGACACAAGCAATATCAAGAAATACAGTGTTGTGGTGGGCAGGGCTCATCATCTAATGTGTTGATGTTTTCTACCTGATGCTCCTGGTCCTGGGTGAGAATGTTCATGACTATTTAATCTGTCCCACTCTCTGTTGCCCATGTTTTGGCTAGACCATATTGAAGTACTTTTTTAATCTGGGGTCTGTCACTGGTTCTCTCTCAATTTGACGAAAGTCCACTTGTCACCTCTGTGCACTGTCACCCATGGATCTCAACAAATCAGTTTCAGGATTCACAGTGTATCGTTTACAGACTGCAACAAAAAAGATTAAGTTTTAATGGCACAATGGCTACAGTGGAAGACAAGACTGTAAAAGCAGTAAAAGCTTCTATATGCATATGTTTGTAATGGATTTTTGGTCTATCTGATGACATTTCTGATTGTTGGTTTTTTGTTTATGCTGATTTAAGTTCCCATATAGTGACACGAGGATGTATCCATTTCAGGGTCAATTTCACTAACTTTTGAAATTTTAGTGTTCATCATTCGTAATTTATTTTCCATTCAGTTATCCACTTTTGAAAATATTATTCTCAGAAAAGTAGTAAATTTTAATGATTTTTTTGTATCAAATTTTGCCCTCCTATTCACCTATGAATTAGATTCCTCTCCAAAGTGACTTTTGGCTTTTGTGACAGCTTTCTTCCTAAAACTTAGTTTACATATACCCTGGTAGGAGAGGTGGTGGTTGGAGGCTGTCTAGGCCTTAGCGACTGTTAAATGACAGAGTTCTCGATTCTTGGCAAAGTAAGGAGGCCAGTCAGCAAAACCACCACCATGGACTTCCGGAGGGCAGACTTTGGCCTGTTCAGGACACTGGTTGAGAGAGTCTATTGGGAGGCAGTCCTGAAGGGGTCCAGGAAGGCTGGACATTCTTCAAGAAGGAAGTCTTAAAGGCACAGGAGCGGGCTGTCCCCATGTGCCATAAGACAAACCACTGGGGAAGACGACCAGCCTGGATGAACAGGGAGCTTTTGCTGGGACTCAGGAAGAAAAGGAGAGTCTACCACTTTTTGAAGACAGGGCAGGCAACTCAAGAAGAGTACAGGGAAATTGTTAGGTCATATAAAGAGAAAATTAGAAAGGCAAAAGCCCAGTTTGAACTGAACCTGGCCACTGTTTTAAGAGATAATTTTTTTTTTTTTTTATTTTTTTTTTACAAATACATTGACAACAAAAAGAGAGCCAGGGAGAATCTCCAACATTTATAGGATAAAGGGGGGGTGGGGAGAGGAACATTGTCATCAAGGATGAGGAAAATGCTGAGATACTTAATTCGTTCTTTGTCTCAGTCTTTAATACCCAACGAGTTATCCCTAGGGTACTCAAGCCCCCCTGAGCTGGAAGACAGGGATGGAAAGTGGAATAAACCCTACTGTCGTGGTTTAACCTGGCTGGCAACTAAGCACCACGCAGATGCTGGCTCACTCCCCCCTGCCCTCAGTGGGATGGGGGAGAGAATCAGGAAGAAAATAAAAGGTTAGAGCCGAGGGCTGAGATAAAGACAGTTTAATAAGAGAAAATAATACTAATAGTAATAATGAGAATGATAACAGAATATACAGAATATACAAAATGAATGATGCACAAGGCAATTGCTCACCACCCACCG
>NW_009260478.1:326116-341589 GCF_000687185.1 Egretta garzetta | reverse complement strand
GGGCGCCGCGCCCCCCCCGGGGCCCGCGAGCAGCCCCGGAGCCGCGAGCAGTGCCCCCGCAACCGACCAACCGACTAACTCCCCCGGAGCATGACGTTATATGGTATGGAATAGCTCTTTGATCAGTTTGGGTTAGCTGTACTAGCTGTGCTGTACTCCCAGCTTGTTATGCACCTGGCCGAGCAGGAGAAGCTCAAAAAGTCCTTGAGTAGTCTGAGGACTACTTGGCAACAGCTGAAAGCATTAGTGTGTTATCAACATTCTTCTGGTACTAAATCCAAAACACCACACTATGCTAGCTTCTATGAAAAAAATTAACTCTATCCCAGCTGAAACCAGGACACCTACATAATCCAGGAGGAAGCAGTTTATGACCTGCTATGCCACCTGGCCACCCACCAGTATATGGGGCCGATGGGATCCACCCAAGAGTACTGAAGAAGCTAACAGAGGAGCTTGCCAAGCCACTGTCCATCATTTCTCAGCAGTCCTGGTTAACAGGTTACTAGAGACTTGCTAATGTGACACCCATCTACAAGAAGGGCCAGAAGGAGTATCCAGGGAACTACAGGCCCGTCAGCCTAACCTCGGTACCAGGGAAGGTTATGGAGCGCTTCATCTTGAGTGTGCTCACCAGGCATGTGCAGAACAATCAGGGGTTCAGGCCCAGCCAGCATGTGTTCATGAAAGGCAGATCCTGCCTGACCAACCTGATCTCCTTCTGTGACAAGGTGACCTACCTACTGGGTGAGGGAAATGCCGTGGGTGTTATCTACCTGGACTTTAGTAAAGCCTTTGACTTGACACTGTCTACCACAGCGTTCTCCTAGAGAAGATGACGGCTCATGTATTATTCTCTGGGTAAAAACTGGCTGGATGGTCAAGCCCAAAAAGGTGTGATGAATGGAGTGGTGTTTCCCGGGGCTCAGTTCTGGAGCCAGTCTTGTTTAACATCTTCATCGATGATCAGTGGGTGAGAAGATTCAGTGCACCCTCGGTAAGTTTGCAGATAACTCCAAATTGGGTGGGAGGGTCAATCTGCTCAAGGCTCTACTGAGGGATCTGGACAGGCTGGATCAATGGGCTGAGGCCAATTGCATGAGGTTTAACAAGACCAAGTGCTGGGTCCTGCACTTGGGTTGCAACAACCCCATGCAATGCTACAGGCTTGGAGTGGCTGGAAAGTTGCCCAGAGGAAAAGGACCTGAAGGTACTGGTTGACAGACAGCTAAACATGACCCAGCAGTGTTCCCAGGTGTCCAAGAAGGTCAACAGCATCCTGGATTTTATCAGGAATAGCGTAGCCAGCAGGAGTAGGGAAGTGATCGTACCCCTGTACTTGGGCACTGGTGAGGCTGCCCCTTGAATACTGTGTTCAGTTTTGGGCCCCTCACTACGGGAAGGATGTTGTGTTGCTGGAACATGTCCAGAGGAGAGCAACAAAGCTGGTGAGGGGTCTGGAGCAAAAAGTCTTACGAGGAGCAGCTGAGGGAACTGGGGTTGTTTAGCCTGGAAATAAGGAGGCTGAGGGGAGACCTTACCTCCCTCTACAACTACCTGAAAGGAAGTTTTAATCAGGTGAGTGTCAGTCTCTTCTCCCAAATAACAGGTTATAGGACAAGAGTAAATGGCCTTAAGTTGCATTAGGGTACATTTCAGTTGGATATTAGGAAAAAATGCTTTACTGAAATAGTGGTCAAGCATTGGAACAGGCTGCCCAGAGAAGTTATTGAGTCACCGTCCCTGGAGGTATTAAAAAAAAATGTAGACGTGGCACTTTGGGACATGGTTTCATAGGCATGGTGGTGTTGGGTTGATGGTTGGGCTTTAAGACCTTAGAGGTCTTTTCCAACCTTAATGATTCTATGATTCTATGGTTCTAGAAGGTATGTTTCAAGGAGCACTCTTTACATCCAAGGTGTTAATGGGCACTTAGTCTAGGGGAGCAGACTAGGGCTGTTTTGAATGAAAATCCCTGAAATAAGTAGGACAGGCATCATATCCTCACAGTTGTTTTTCAGATTTGCAACTTTTTGGCTGATATTATTAGTTTAGACATAACCTTTAGTTGCCTGTATTACATTTGCATGATTTCATGGTACCTAATTTCCTCAAACTTTATAATTTCTCTGTGACAACTAGGAGAGTCTCTTTTATGGGCAATTCTGAAGCATATTGACACCTGTGAGCATTCTTGTACATTTGCATAAATATACAAATGAATATTCACACATACAGTTCTGGATTAAAACAAACCAACATTTAGATTTTTTTTAATGGGACCGGGTTTAGCAGGATTTCCTAAATTTTCTTTGGAGAAAAGTGAACTGACATTTCAGAGCTTTCCAAAATGACCTACTTCTCTCTCTTTTCACCCAACCAAGTCCAGAGGCTCTGAGTCTAGAACAACTAAATCTACTATTCTTAAACTAGGAGATAGACTAGGTCACATCTGGACATAATCTACATGGTCCTGCTAGGCTGCTACCCGAGCATTTTAGGAAAGGCTCTTTAGAAATCTTTCAGCAATTTATCCCTGGTACCTGTTAGACAATTGGGTAGGAAAATACATTAAATCATTATTTTCTAATGGGAAACCACTTTACTGGCAAATTCTCTTCAGTTCTGTCCTCAGTGTTCTGTTTCTGTTTATGCCCAGATGCATTTGTGAAATTCATCTCCCTTGTATATATTGATATGACAGGGCATCAGGGTTCCAATGAAGCAGTAACAGAGTATCATGTCAGTAATTTGACAGATCAAGGACTCCCCAAGGACTCTATAATGGAGAATGCTCCATTCATTTTTCTCTCACATATACATACTCATATTAGCTTGTTCAACATTTCTATGCAGTTTCTGTAGGACTGTAATGATGTTACTGAAATTCAGTTTATTCTGTGTAGATTTGCAGCTGTCGTAATTGAATCAAATTTTGTCTGGATCAGGTATAATTTCAGACAAAAAATATAATACTTTACAGAATAAAAAACTTGTGCTGAGTGATAAGTGAATAATGAACATACCAAGTTGTGTTTACGTATATTAAGTAGTTTAATATATGTCAATGAAAACATGCATCTTTAGAACTGAAGCTCTAACATTTAGCTAAAATCTGTCTTTATTTCTCAGCAAGGAAACTTATTTTGTTAGGGATTGCTATCAAAGGCTATAACTTCAGGGATTTGAACACTATCAAAGGAAGGATTTATGCCTCTATTCACAACTCTGATGTACCTAGTGCTTCAGAGAACATTCAACAATGTGTGATGCTAAACTGACAGTGCTTCTGTGGGTGCAGGAGAATGCATTTCAAAGTGGTCATACAGCAGATGCAGTGTGATAAGACAGCCAATGCCATAACTTCCTGTTGTCTTTCCCACCCTACAAGGCAATTTTAGAAATAGAGATTTCCCATCCTTCATAGGTTTGTATTCCTTACAATTACTGACTTGTAAGTTGCAGTTCATAGGATTCAAGCCTTCTGGTAAGATTGTTAGCCTGAGTTCATTAGAAGCTTTGTATGTCACTAATTTTAGGATAATCATAGTCTCATGGACTTTAATCTTCACTGAAGTGAGTATCTGCTACCTTGCTCTTAATATATGTAAAGGAATGGCTGTTGGGTTCCAGACATTCTAACACTTCCATTAACTTACTTTTGCATTAAAAATACGGATATTCTCTTAAGCCTTTTAAAAATTGTGAAAGATGCAAGTTCAAAAATGTGACTATAATGCCGTTGTCCTAAAATATGTAGGAATATAAAATAAAAACACAGTAAGATGTTATAAGATTAATTTCACTCAGTATTCTTACTGAATTAGTAAGTTTTAAACACATATTTTCTTTAAAGGTATAATAATACTTCTGTGAAACTAGCCTTTACTAAACAAGTTATTTGAGCTGTGAATGAAAAGAATGTTTCACACAACAATAGAGGTCTTAAAATATTCTTTTGTTTCACAGATTATTGTTTTCCTAGATGAGTTCATTCCATTTCAGTAAGGATAATCTGACTGTGAATACAAAATTAAGAAAAGGAAAGTTCTTGGAGATGTCCATGGGAGTTAATTAATAAATGGATGTAAGGGTGTTTGCAAATTAACGTTTTACACTGGTTTTCATGTCCGAATTAATTTGTAAATTATTGATCTTTCTTATAAAGTGACATTAATTTTCAGTGTTATGTGTAAGTTCTGTCAACAATCTAAATCTTTTATTTAAATAATTGCATGCATTACTCCATCATATAAAAAATTATTATTAGATTTTTCCTGTCTTTAAATCATATACCTATGCATGTTACTGTTTAAGTTTCTGGTCTACATTAGCTCTGAGAATTTTAACTGTGGATCAGAGTTATTTCCCTTCAGCCTTCTTATTCAGTTATGTGCAATTATTGCAGAATACTCGTATGTTTTCTTCCCACTTTTTATTTATATCTCTCATTTTTATTTGTATCTCTTCCTTTGTGAAAAAATCCATCCCCTCCCCAAAAAAAGATAGAATCCATCTGCCAGCTCAGGAAGTGTGGGTTGGATGAGTGGACAGTGAAGTGGATTGGGAACTGGCTGAATGGCAGGGCTAGGAGGGTTCTGATCAGCAGTGCAGAGTCTAGTTGGAGCCCTCTAGGGCTCAGTACTTAGTCTGGCCTTGTTCAACTTATTAATCAATTACCTGGATAAGAGGACAGAGTGTACCCTCAGCAAGTTTGCCAATGACATAGAACTGGGAGGAGTGATTGATACACCGGAAGGCTGTGCTGCCATTCAGCGGGACCTGGACAGGCTGGAGAGTTGGGAGTCCTGGTGGATGACAAGCTGACCATGAGCCAGCAGAGTAGAGGGGTAGGATAACCTCCCTCGACCTGCTGGAAGCACTCCTTTTAATGCACCCCAGGGTGCCCTTGTTGCCAAGAAGGCCAATGGTACCCTGGGGTGCATTAAGAGGAGTGCTGCCAGCAGGTCGAAGGAGGTTCTCCTCCCCCTCTACTCTGCCCTGGTGAGACCCCACCTGGAGTACTGTGTCCAGTTCTGGGCTCCCTGGTTCAAGAAAGATGAGAAACTCCTAGAAAGAGTCCAGAGGAGAGCAACTAGGATGATAAAGGGACTGGAGCATCTCCCCTATGAGGAAAGGCTGAGAGATTTGGGCTTGTTCAGCCTGAAGAAGAGAAGACTGAGAGGGGATCTCATCAACACATACAAATATATTAAAGGTGGATGTCACGAGGATGGAGTCAGACTCTTCTCAGTGGTGCCCAGGGACAGGACAAGGGGCAATGGGCACAAACTGAAACATAAGAGGTTTCAGTTGAACATGAGGAAGAACTTGTTTACTTGGAGGGTGACAGAGCCTTGGAACAGGCTGCCCAGGGGGGTTGTGGAGTCTCCTTCTCTGGAGTTATTAAAATCTTGCCTGGATGAAGTCCTGTGTAACATGCTCTAGGAGAACCTGCTTTAACAGGAGGGTTGGACTAGATAATCTTCCGAGGTGCCTTCCAACCTTTGGCATTCTGTGATTCTGTGTTTCTGTCTTGCATATAGTTAGTATGAGTGACCCTTATTTTTTGTATTACTGGAACTGAAGGCAGATGTTAGCCCTTTATTAACTGAAGATATGGCATATCACCTTGTTATTAGGAGTATACTTAATCTCACTGAAGTCTAGGCAATGGTGTTCTGCTCATCCTGATTTAGATGTCTACTATATAAGTAGCTAAATGTAAATTAAATATCTAAGCCTCCATATGTTGCAAAACTCTCATGCAGCATGTGTCAAAGAAAAGCAGCTTACAAATAAAGCCAACAATTTATTCTTAGTTCAATAAAATCTGAGTAGAGAATTCACATCCAGTCCATTTATGGTAATACTGTATACTCCAAATATTTCTTCAAATTATACTTCAAAGTATCAAATTAAAAAGCCTCATTAGTAATAGAATTTATTATCCTTTTCCCTGTATAACTAACTAAAGGGAAATTAATATCCTTTCCACTGGTGTTATGGTTACCCTTTCCATGTCCCTTTGGGTTGTAGCGTTGACAGTGCAACTCTTCTTCATCAAGAACGGGGCAGTTTACAGTCAGCACACTTTAATGGCAGGAATATGGTATTTGTGGTGGAGGGTTGTGTCTTGTACCTGGGATCACCTGAAGCTGGTTTTAACTTGTTCTTAAGCAGTCTGTTCAGAATTTCTTTCTCTTATTGACCAATAAGTTGGTTACACAATTACTCAGTTTCGTTAGATTTTTACCATGTATAATTAAACCATATTACTGCAGAATCAACACTAAGCCTTAACAAAATAAGCCTGCTAGCTTAAGCTATAGGAAACAGATCGTCACAGAGTCAGCTTTTGGCTGTAGAAAATAACCTTCTTGATCCTTTCATAATCCCTATCAAATTTTGCAGTTTCAGCTAAAATAGACCTGTAGCCACTGAGGACAATTCCTGATTGAATCCAGAAGTCTGAGTAAAGTCAATACAAAACCTGTGGCCTGCTGATAACAATAGCAACATGGTATATTCTGGTTTGTACAAAATACACTTTGGAGTTCTGATTAATGCAGGCATTAACCAGGAATTCAGAGAAGTATTCAGCTCTCTGTAAGCAGACATCTACATATTGCCAGATGAATACCTCTTTCTACAGTAGAAGTATACCTTTCGCTCCTGTAGACACCTATATTGCAGATCTCTTAAATGAACAGGCTAATCTCACTCCAAGGGCTTGATTCAGACTACATATAGGTGTCTAGTGTCACTTGACACACTGTATGGTATTTGAAATATCCTTGTGAGGTAGGCAGGAAAAAAAAGAGACATGCATGAGGCTTTCAGCCATTTTGAGTGTCAGACATTGGTCTCTAGCTAGTTGGGACTCTGTCCCATTGTTGACATCCAGAGCTCAATTTAGAGGCCTACACATGCATGTCATTTGGCACCCTTAGGGTATCCCTCTTGGCTTCCAGCTGCCACTCCAAAATGATGTAAGCCAATGACAAGCACTGTGTTACACTTGACAACCATAAGGGTACGGTAGGCTATGGCAGAGAATCTCTGGTGGCAATAAGGAACTATGTGTGGACAGCTGAATCCCAGTTTCTGTAAATTAGTAAATTAGTCTCTTCTTATATTAAAGAACAATATTCACTTACTGGTTATGATTCATCTCATTAAAAAGTAGATGTCTAAAATATTACAGACTATATATACAGAGTGTCTCTGTACAAATGTACAAAAGTGTCTCTGTTGCCTACAAAATCCCTCAATTACTGTAAAGGCAGCATGAGGGTAATATTAGAGGTAGGCACCCTAGTCACTACCTGTGTGAGAGGAGACTCCATGTGAAGAATTCTTCTGAAAGATTTGGACTCCATAGTTGAACAAGTTTGTTAACATTGATTATGGCATATTTAATAAGGCCATGATCACATTGGACAACTAATTCAGACAAGTTTTGTACATGAGATTGTCGTGGATGGAGTGAGAGGGAGGCAAAAATAATATGGTTTATTGGTGTAAAACAGTGAGTTAACAAAGGTCAGTGGTAACTGCGACAATAGTTTGAGATTCGATGGCAAGGTACACTTTGTTATTTACTGCACAGAGGACAGGGTCAGACAAAACTGTCAGGGATACCCTCCCATTGAGTCATGAGGTTGAGAAAAGATCCCCTTGCTTTCTAAACTCCCTCAGAGAGGAGTCTAGGTGTGGCTGGATCCAATCCTAGTCCCAGACTTGGTCAACGGTTTATGCCTAAAGGATTATACATGCACAATTAATCCTTTATGTCACTTAGCTAAGATTTCCAAGTTAGCATGCTGTTAGTCACTTACCGAGAATCTGTTGTGGTAAGGAATCTCTCAACCTCGAGGAGTAACCTTGAGAGGCGTCCCTGCTCAAGGGGAGATCCTGGCATGCAGCCTGCTGACGTGCAGGTTATTTGTCTCCCCCCACACCCAGTGGGTGCATCCTTCAGGACCAGATACAGACCAGATGCATCTATCACCACGGCCACAGGTGGTTATCATTTGAAAGAGGTCAAAGGAGGTGGAGTCAGAGACGAGGGGGGGGGAGCACACCACCACATTAGTTTATCTGATCTGCACCATACTCTTTTTTTTTGCTGTACATGTTAAAGTATGGTGTTGGGTTTTGCAGTTTTCTGTGGTGTGCAGTGATTAATGATGTTTTGCCTGGGAGATTTGTTAAAATACTGGCCTTGAGCTTTATCTGGTATTTGGGCTTTGTACTGAAGCCATCACTGTACTCTGGGTACCACCTCATGGAGACAATTAGCAATTATACATCATCTTCTGAGAGGTATTTTGTGGAGGAAATACAGAATGGCACCTTCACTACCTTATTCTATGATGTTTCCTCCTTCATTACAAGAACTTCTCATTATCTTGAACATTCTTTGGTAGTTATATATATATATATATATATATAACATCTATTGGCGTTTCTTAAGAATAATGGTTTAGTTTTGTTTAAGGTTAGTAAGGAATTTAAGAATATCATCCAGATCTGCCTTGAGAGTGGATAGTTGAGTGGCAAAGTGTGTGGGATAGTATAGGCAAGTACCTAAGATGGCAGACACCTCCAGTGTTTTGGAACTTCACCCCTGAACAAGTGCAGAATCCTGAAAAACTAGTAAAATATTTGGAAAAAAGTATGCTGTCACCCTGGCAATTCTAAGGAGACACAAATCACTGCAATGCTCTGGGGTCTGCTCCATGCTTACCGAGCCCTGTTCAATGCTATTCAGAACCCTCAAGGGGAAGAGGAAGTCTCTGGATCTGATGATAAAATGACAGGCACTATGGCTACTCCAACCCCAGCAACAGGCACCACAGCTACTCCAACCCTGGCCACAGGCACTTCAGCTGAACCAGGGAACCAACCCATGCCAGTATCAGTCACCCAGCTTCTTTAGAAAGGAAGGATGAAAAAGCAGGGCCACAACAAGGAGAGGAGGAGGAGGAGGAGGAAGAACTCAGAAATGAGATGGAAACCACCCAATCCTTATTCTTGAGTCAGCTGCAAGAGATGTGAAAAGGTTTCAGCCACCATCCAGGTGAGCACATTGTCACCTGTCTGCTCCGATGCTGGGTTAATGGGACCAGTAGCTTGGAACTAGTGTGTAAGGAAGCCGAACAACTGCAATACCTTTCTAGGAAAGGGGGAATTGACAAAGTGATTGGAAAAGGAGCACAAGCCCTCAGCCTCTGGAGGCGACTCCCATCATGCTTGAAGGAAAGACATCGCTTCAAGGAAGACATTATATATCGCCTAGGCAACTGGGCCACTGTGGAGAGAAGTATCCAGTATCTGAGGGAATTAGCCATGCTGGAGGTGATTTATAATGACCTGAACAATGAGCAGTTACCCAAAGATTCAGATGGAGTCCAGTGCACAGGATCCATGTGGTGGAAGTTGTTACAGAGTGCACCAGCACTGTATGCCAATTGGCTGGCAACACTGACCTGGAAAGATGAATAGGGACTGACGGTGGATGAAGTGACTAGCTGACGCCAGGAATACAAAGAAAGTATCTCTTCCTCCTTCATCTCTGTTGTGGAGAAACTGCCCCAGAAGGCTGAACAACTCAGAAAGGATAGATCCTATTCCCCACCTGTACGGACCAGTATTTCAGCCACTGGGAGTAAGCATCACTCTGCTCAACAAAGAAGACACAGAGAGTACACACCACAGGGCACCCTATGGTTTTACCTGCATGACCACAGGGAGGACATGAGGAAGTGGGATGGAAAACCTATGTCAACCCTAGAAGCATGGGTATGTGAGTTGCAAGGAAAAACAATTACAAAAGGGGGTTCTTCAAGGAAACTTGCTGCTTCAGTTTCCAGGGGTAGAGTAGACTGCAGTTGCTGCAGACAGAGTAGAAGGGCTGATCTTACTTCTGATCTTAATGCAGAAACTCCTGCTTCATAATTACAAGAAGTGAGTAGTGAACATTATGATGAGGACTAGAGAGGCCCTGCCTCCAGACAGGTGGAGGAAAAGGACAACCGAGTTTACGGGACTGTGTGGATTTGATGGCTTGGCACATCAGGCCCACAGTATAAAGCTCTAGTGGACACCAGTGCACAGCATACCCTAATGCCATCCAGCTATACAGGAGCAGAACCCATCTGTATTTCTGGAATGACAGGGGGATCCCAACGGCTAACTGGATTGGAGGCCGAAGTGAGCCTAACCGGGAATGAGTGGCAAAAGCACCGCATTGCAACTGGCCCAGATGCTCCGTGCATCCTTGGCATAGACTACCTCAGGAGAGGGTTTTTAAATACCTCCAGGGATGGGGACTCGACCACTTCCCTGGGCAGCCCATTCAAGTGCCCGAAAACACTTTCAGTCAAGAAGTTTTTCCTAATGTCTAGCCTAAACCTGCCCTGGCGCAGCTTCAAACCATTTCCCCTCATCCTATCATCCGTTACTAGGGAGAGGAGGCTGACCCCCACCTCACTACAGCCTCCTGTCAGGTAGTTGTAGAGGGTGATAAGGTCTCCCCTCAGCCCCCTCCAGGATAAACAACCCAGTTCCCTCAGCCACTCCTCGTATGACTTGTGCTCTAGACCCCTCACCAGCTTTGTTGCTCTCCTCCAGACATGTTCCAGCAATGCAACATCTTTCTTGTAGTGAGGGGCCCAAAACTGAACACAGTATTTGAAGTGCAGCCTCACCAGCACCGAGTACAGAAGCATGATCCCTTCCCTGCTCCTGCTGGTCACACTATTCCTGATACAAGCCAGGATGCCATTGGCCTTCTTGGCCACCTGGGCACACTGCTGGGTCATATTCAGCCGGCTTTCAACCTGTACCCCCAGGTCTTCTTCCACCAGGCAGCTTTCCAGCCACTCTTCCCTGAGCCTGTAGTGCTGCATGGGGTTGTTGTGACCAAAGTGCAGGACCCGGCACTTGGCCTTGTTGAACCTCATACAGTTGGCCTCGGCCCATTGATTCAGCCTGTCCAGGTCCCTCTGCAGAGCCCTCCTCCCCTTTCAAAGGACCTTTCAGTTGTGAGGTTGCTGAGGCAGATATACCAGCTGCCTTGGAGACAGAATTTAGCAGCTGTCTACCTTGCTTTGTCTTTAGGAGGACCCTTCTATTGTGGGACTGCTGAGGGTCACAGAAAAACAGGTGACAATCACTACCACAAGAGTGCACAGGCAGCAATATTGCACCAACCAAGACTCCACGATTCCCATCCATAAGCTGATTCGCCGACTGGAGAGCCAAGGACTGATCAGCAAGACTAGATTAGCCTTTAACAGTCCTATATGGCCAGTGCGAACATCTAATGGAGAGTGGAGACTATCAATATACTATTGTGGCCTTAATGAAGTCACACTGCTGCCCAGTACTGCCATGAAGGACATGCTAGAACTTCAATATGAACTGGAGTCAAAGGCAGCCAAGCAGTATGCTACAACTGACATAGCCAATGTGTTTTTCTCAATCCCTTTGGCAGCGGAGTGCAAGCCACCATTTGCTTTCACTTGGAGGGGTGTTCAGTACACCTGGAATCGACTGCCCCAGGGGTGGAACACAGTCCTACCATTTGTCATGGACTGATCCAGACAGCGCTGGAACAGGGTGAAGCCCTGTAACACCTGAAATACACTGATGACATCATTGAGTGGGGCAACACAGGAGAAGAGGTTTTTGAGAAAGGGAAGAAAATAGTCCAAATCCTTCTGAAAGCCAGTTTTGCCATAAAACAAAGTAAGGTCAAGGGACCTGCATAGGAGATCCAATTTTTAGGAATAAAATGGAAAGATGGATGTTGTCAAATTCCAATGGATGTGGTCAATAAAGTAACAGTTATGTACCCACCAACTAGCAAAAAGGAAACACAAGCTTTCTTAGGTGTTGTGGGTTTTTTAGAGAATGTACATTCCAAATTACAGTCTGATCGTATGCCCCCCCATCGAGTGACCCAGAATAAGAATGAATTCAAATGGGGCCCAGAGCAACAACAAGCCTTTGAACAAATTAAACAGGAGATAGTTCATGGACTAGCCCTTGGGCTAATCTGAGCAGAGCAAGATGGTCTTAAAGGTCTCTTCCTACCTAAACCATTCTATGATTCTATGCCCAAATTATTTATATTTCAGAACTTCTCAGATTATGTACATGCAAAAGTTCTTCTTCCCTTTTAATGCAGAATTATTGAAATACTGCAAATCTTATGCTAATTTTAAGTTAATCTCTGATGAGTAAAGTAGAGACATATGTCTTTCTTAATACAGAATAAAAGCTTTTAATGTGCTTTAAACTGACATGTACTAAGAGTGTCTTGCCTTTTTAATACATGTGCCGTGGTTTTCAATAACCTTTTCTTTCAGGTCATATCAAAATATGTGTGAAATTACACTTGCAGCATAGAATTGCTCCAGTTATCTCCAATCTGATGCAAATGGCCTAGTAAAAGAATCATGTTGTTATAGATTTGGCTAAATTAATTTCTTTGAGTTGTTAATTTGGTCTCATCTGAGCATTTCTAATTCTGCTGTGGCATACAGGCTGGACTATCTAGTCATTCTCTGACCTGGTGGTATTTGCGTTCTTTTTTACATTAAAAAGCTAAGACCTGAAGTGCCAGGCAGTGCGCATAATCTGTTCTCAATGAACAAATATTTAAATGCTTAAATTAGAATGGTTTAAAAAGAAGGGGTTTTTCCCCCCTAGCATTGAAGGTAATGTGATAAAATGTCTAGGTACACTGTATCCTGTTCTAGTTTTTGAAAGGTTGACTACCTTGCTGGTAATTATTTAGCAAGATGATATTTTATGCAACCTGGAAAACTGTAGTGACTTATGTTAGAACATACGGAAGTATCAATTTAATTGAGAAAGTACCGGTTACTAAGAGAATCACAAAAAGCATGAAAGGGTGCTTTATTGTTAACGTGTTAGGACAAAAATATTTGAAGTTAGTATGGAGCTCTCTGCTTTTCTCTCCTGGTCTGAAGGTATTCACTATCCTCATTTCTTTGGTGTGTTTACCTTGGCTGACTGCCAGACCCCCACCCAGATTCTCTCTCACTCCCTTTCCTCAACAGGACCAGGGGAAAAAAATATGAAAAAAAACACCCCGCCTTGTGAGTCAAGATAAGGACAGGAAGACCACTTACCAATTATCCTCACAGGCAAAACAAATTTATTTTAGGGGAAAATTAATTTGATTTATTGTCAATTAAAAGTAGAATAAGATCATGAGAAACAAAGACAAAAATAAAAATACCTGCCCCTTACTCCACCCCTTCTTCCCAGGCTCAAGTTTATTCCTTTATTCCTAACTCCTCTACCTTCCCTTAGTCTTCTGAGTGGCTCAGGGGAGGTGGGATGTGCAGGTTGTGGTAAGTTCATAACAGCTCCTCTCTGCTGCTCCTTCCCTCACTCTTCCCCCGCTCCAGCGTGGGTCCTTTCCATGGGCCAGAGTTCCTAGTAGGAGAGCCTGGTTCTGTGTGGGCTCTCCACAGGCCATAGTTTCCTTTGGGACATATCCACCTACTCCAGTATGGGGTCTTCCACAGGCTGCAGTGTGGATATCTGCTTTAGTGTGGGCTGCCAGGAAATCTGTGCTCTGGCACCTGCAGCACCTCCTCCCCCTCCTTATTCACTGATCTGGGTGCTCACGGGGTTGTTTTACACAGGTTTCCTCACTCCTCTCTCACCACTGCTGCACATTGTTTTTTACCCTTTTTTTTTTTTTGATCCTTTGCATTTCAACCAGTGTCATTCCTGACCGTATCAGAGTCTTGTTACTGTTCCTGTCTGCACCCATTGCATCTATTTCACAGAACTTCCAGTATTTTTCCTGTAAATTGTACTGTGTTTTGTATGTAAAACTTACACAGAATGGAAAATATTTCAATGGACTCTCCTCAACAGCCCACCACAGAGCCCTGCTGTGAGTGTGAGAAGGTGGCAATGATCTGACCCCAGTGGTCCAGCATTTGCCTCTCTTTGCCTGATCGACTCTTGCTCTGGCAGAGGAAAGCCCACCAGAAAACTACTGGCTTCTCTCTTTTAAAAATCTTTCTGATACTTTTGTCATAAGGCAGATGTTAGCTGCTAAAGTGACACCTGCACCATCACACAAAACAATGGCAGAAAGCTGCCTTTAGCACTGTCCACGCCACTTGCTGGTTAGCTCATTCCCCAACACAAATCTCATTTCTCTGTAGTACATACAGTGTAAAGTATGTAAGCACAACATATATTCTGGGCTCATTAATCTTCAGGATTTTCTTTGAAAATTTAGTATTTACTCCAATTCCCTGTTTTGAGGAAGGAACAATTCTGAGATGGTTTCAGATTCTTCTCCAATCTATCTGTATATTCTTTGCAGCGTGTGCCTGAGTCTCCTCTCTCCGGCATACATGGTATGTTCCTAATAATTTCTGATATTGTACAATGAATCTGTGATGTCAAGGAGACTAAGCAATTTTGGAGTGAGGAGATTTAATGTGAAAGCTTCTTGGAAAGGTGATTACATGCATCCAAGGCCAGAATGATGGATGAAAAGATGTATTAGGTTGTCTAATATTTTTAAATGTGTGATATATTATTAGTAAGGACTTGGCATATTAGCCGCAAGCAGACTTAAAGAGATTTGAAGAGCCCTTAGCCAGATTTGGATCTTCATCCACCAAAAGAATCTCATCAGAACAGAAGATACCCACAAAATTAAATTATGTCATTGCTAGATCTTTCTGCATATTGAATGAATGTGTCTTGTCAAAAAAGATTACTGTATTGGTATGTGTGGCAAGGTTTTGGTAGTGGGAGGGCTACAGGGGTGGCTTCTGTTAGAAGCTGCTAGAAGCTTCCCCATGTCTGATAGAGCCAATGCCAGCCAGCTCCAAGATGGACCCACTGCTGGTCAAGGCTGAGCCCACTGGTGATGGTGGTAACGCTTCTGTGATAACATATTTAAGAAGGGAAAAAAAAAAAAATGAGGCAGAGTGAGAATCTGTGAGAGGAACAACTCTGCAGACACCAAGGTCAATGAAGAAGGAAGGGGAGGAGGTGCTCCAAGTGCCAGAGCAGAGATTCCCCTGCAGCCTGTGGTGAAGGCCACGGTGAAGCAAGCTGTGCCCCTGGAGGGACACAGTGGACCAGATATCCACCTGCAGCCCATGGAGGACCCCACAACAGAGATGGATGTGCCCGAAAGAGGCTGCACCCCCACGGAGACCCCATGTTGGAGCAGGCTCCTGGCAGTACCTGTGGACCCATTGTCACGATCCACTATTGGGTTGAACAATTTGGCAGAGGTTAAACAATATTTTATCGTGACTAGGTTCCTTTTACATTCTCGGAAACAGAATTAAGACTCAAAACGGAGTCAAGTGCCAAGTCACTTTATTTGGCCAACAACAAATGTGTGAGAGAAAAGCAGAGAAAGAGAGGAAAAGAGAGAAAGGGAAAGA
>NW_009260478.1:319663-326102 GCF_000687185.1 Egretta garzetta | reverse complement strand
GGTGTTGTGATAGCTCCCACCACGGGTCTATGTGCTGTCTGTGTGGCTTGAGTGATCCATGCAGTCCCTGCGGCTGTGTGGCCCGATGCACCTGATGTATCTTCGAATCTGGTGGAGGGTAGATGTTCCTGGATGCTCCCTCATGGTGTCCGCTGGTTCCCCTTTCACAGGGTTGTCTTCTTGCATAGTCAGTGACTGTTTTGCATACCCACGCCTCTCACTCGGCAGGGGGGTGCATGCCCAGTACCGTCATTAGAGTATGCTCGAAAGTTCTAGGGGGTCCGAGCCCCCTCCCCATTGTCAGTTGACTCTGGGCCTGGGCGCATGCGCAGAGGACAGGTACTCCAAGATAACAGGCCACACATTCCTGTGGGGTGGGACTCAATGGGCTGAAACTGCCCCACTCAATTGCCATGGTGATTAGGCCATTCTGGTGGTTAAGCTTGCTTGCCACCAATGTTGAGACAAGTTTCTAGTCCCTTACACCCATGGAGAGAGAGAAGCCTACACTGGAGAAAGTTTGCTGGCAGGACTTGTAACCAAGTCGGGGACCCATGTTGGTACAGTCTGTTCCTGAAGGACTGCACCCAGTGGAAAGAACCCATGTTGGAGCAGTTTGTGAAGAAAGTCTGTGTGCAGCCCATGAGAAGGAGTCATGATGGAGAGGTTGATGGAGGACTGTCTCCCATGGGAGGGACCCCATGCTGGAGCAAGGGAAGAATGTGAGGAGTCCTCCCCCTGAGGAGGAAGGAGCAGCAGAGACAAAGTGTGATGAACTGACCACAATCCCCATTCCCCATCTCCCTGTGTTACTCAGGTCGAGGAGGTAGAGAAAATCAGGAGTGAAGTTGAGCCTGGGAAGAAGGGAAGCATGGAGGGAAGGTGTTTTAAGATGTGGTTTTATTACTCATTACCCTACTCTGATTTGATTGACAATAAATTAATTTTCCTGAGTCAAGTCTCTTTTGCCCATGATGGTAAATACTGAGTGATCTCTCCCTGTCCTTATGTCAGCCTTCAAGCCTTTCATTAAATTTTCTGTCCAGTTGAGTAGGGAGAGCGATAGAGCACCTTTGGTGAGTACCTGGCATCTAACCAGGATCAACCTACCACAATTTCATTGGAATATATTTCATGTATGTCTTCATATAGGTAATAGTGAATAGTTAACACTTATAGGTGATAGCTATGAAATACATTAAACATTTTTTGACATTCTCATTAATTTAACTGTTTTTAATATTAACAGCAGATATAGTTGGTAATGAGACCAAGTGTCAGAAGTTGCTACTCAAAATATTTACATCCAAATTTTTATTTAAAGAAAATTAAGAAATAGGTATTATCATGGTTTCAATTTGGTTTTGGCCCAGTAAAAATCTTCAGTAAGGCACAGGGGATTCCTGATTACATCAGTAGTTTCAAAGTTAAATTTGCTAAAGAAAGTAGCTTCTTATTGCTTTAAAATACCAAAAAGGAGATATTGTATGTATCAATATCTGGGGAATTTTTGTGTGAGTAGTAACAACTTTCTAGGTTACAAAACAAACTAATATTACTATCTTCATCATACAGGTGTGAGAATTGAAGTGCAAGAAGTGTGCTGAATGACTTAATCGATCCAGTAAACCAACTGTGAAACTAAATTCATCCTCTCATGGGTTGTAGTGTAGTGCTTCCTTCATAAATCTATTAAAAACATATATTTTAAATTTTTTTGTTATAGACTAATAGAATTGATGATGGCTTCCACAAACTTTAGCTTGGCTGATGTTTTAATTCCTATACTTCTGAATCTTGCCTCAGCTTTTTTTCTTCAGCTCTTAAACCATGTAAGAAGAACAAGAATCCACATTTCTTTAAGAGTTATGGAAGGAAACACTGTATCCTGACCTATGTTGTCAAGAGATGCTCCCTCGAGCTGTGCTAATTTGATTTAATTTTTTGATGGGCTGTTTGGGTTTTTTTTACAGTTTTAAATAAGATTTTCCACGGGAAATTAAATGCAGCTTTAGAAAAATTCTTTAGAATTAGAGATGCATTTTTCTCAGGAACTAAATATGGACAATTGTGCTGGTTTTGTGTGGGATAGAGTTAATTTTCTTCATAGAAGCTTCTATGGGGTTATGTTTTGTATTTGTGCTGAAAACAGTGCTCGTAACAAAGGGATGTTTTCATTATTGCTGAGCAGTTCTTACAGAAAGTCAAGGCCTTTTCTGCTTCTCACACCACCCCACCAGTGAGGAGGCTAGGAGTGCACAAGAAGCTGGGAGGGGGCACAGCCAAGACAGCTGACCCCAACTGACCAGAGGGATATCCCATATCATATGATTTCATGCTCAGCAATAAAAAGCTGGAAGAGTACAAAGGAAGGGGGGATGTTCAGAGTGATGGTGTTTGTCTTCCCAAGTAACTGTTATGTGTGATGGAGCCCTGCTTTTCTGGAGATGGCTGAACACCTGCCTGCCCATGGGAACTGGTGAATGAGTACCTTGCTTTGCGTTGTTTGCATGTGCAGCTTTTGCTTTACCTATTAAACTGTCTTTATATCAATCCATGAGTTTTCTCACTTTTACTTTTCAAATTCTCTCCCCCATCCCACCAGGGAGGAATAAGCGAGCTGCTGTGTGGTGCTTAGTTGCTGGCTGGGGTTAAACAACAACAACAATACAGTATACTACCTATAAAGGGAGAACTATTTTCCTAGCAGGTTCTTATGAAAAAGTGAACAGAAGTCTGGATGTTGCTGTTCATAGAACATCTTCCTTTCATTCTTCTTTATTACTTTCATTATAACAATATTACATGGAAACACTGAACAAAGTCTGAACTTGGAGACAGTATCCTTTACTAAAGCACATAATCTTAATACAAGTCCAGTATTGCCAAGTATAATTTGTCACTGCTGCTTGAGTACTTCATGGCAAATACAGTAACTTGTCAATTTTTTGACAACAGGAAACAAAATGAACTTGATGAATACCAGTCTTAATATATGTCTCTATATATTTATTAGCATACACATATATATGGATCTAAGGACAGTGAGAGAAACTACTTTAATAAAAACCAATGAAAAGCACAACCTATGAGTGTATATACTCTATATACTCCAGTAAATATGAACAGCATACAAAAATTTTTTTGAACATCTTTCAAATTACGTAGCTAAGATATATGAGCTTGATGCTTATTTGTTGTATGCTTGTTAAAGATCAGCTTCTTCCTCTGGCCAGTTGTAAAATAGACAAAGATTTCAAATCTGGTAATATTTTTTTGTACTATACCTCACAAAATCAGACTTATGAAATTAATTTTTCCTTGAGTTATCAACATATGCATTGACATTGTATGAAACATGCAAAGGATAAATTGCACTGTGCAAAATAGTTATGAAAGTGTATTCACTAAGGTTCTACAACACCACCATTATTAGATTTAGTTTTTGTTAACTTGTTAATCAGGCAGAACTGGAAATAAAATCGCATAGTGTTAAATTGGTTGATTCTTCCAAGCTCATTGAGAAAAATCTAAAGGGGTTTAGAGAGATCATAAATATGGGTAGAAAAAACAAAATGAGATTAAACTTTGAGGATGGTAGGATAATATCTCCAGAGGAAAAACAATAAGAAAGACAAATGATTCTGGTGAAGCTGTATCTGGAATATTGCATTTAGTTCTGGCCATCTCACTCCTTGGGATGTTCAGCAAAAATAAACAAAAATGATTAAGGAGCTAAAACCCCTAACTTATTATAAGATTATAAGGTTTATAGTGTGTATTTCCAACCAAGCCTGAAGCTCAGCCCTTAATTTTGTTGTGTACATTTGTTGTGTTATGTTTATACGTGTAATTGATTTGTGGGAAGTGAAAAGCAAAAGACAAGCCTTGACTACCATTAAGTTTTAATTGTCCAATATACCTTTTAATATATCACCAAATGCACCTAGCCTGGACTAGCAGCATTAAGTGCATGGCCTTTAATGGAATACTGGTTTTATCTAGAGAATTTTATTTGCTACTTTTGCTTAAGTTGCCTGCTTATCACATGACCTAGAGGGCAACATCTACTATCAATATCACCTCTCTCTTTCACAATAAGATACTGCTCAAAATTGTAATTATGGATGTGATTTTGATTCTTTCTCTTTATGCAAATACATTTAAAAAAATCTCTAATTGTGTTCATTTTGTAACAATAGCAGTTTTTAAGACATATGACCTAATGGATTAGGTGCGGATTTTGAGAAACAATTACATCCAGAGATATGTTAGTGACCTTCTAAATTCCAGCCCAGGCCTTGGGTTCACACACCATCCACATCTCATCTATATGCGTGACTCAGAAAAACCTGAACTCACCTACACCCTGTAAGTCTTCATTTCTACAGAAAGAAATCTGGACATGGCTCACAAACTGGAATTGCCTTCAAGAGGTGCCCAGTAAGGATAATAGGCTCTGGTGTCCCTGCACACACTTTGTATATTCAAGTAGGTAAATACAAATGTATCTATCTTCAGAGTACTGGTCAATGAAAAATAACAAAGCATGCAAGAGAAAGTGAAGAAGCTAAAAATTTACTCCTCTGGGCTAGTTCTGGCTGGGGAAACAATGATGGGAAATATTTTAATGTATTTTTTAGTTTATTTTTGTCTTCTTTTTTATGTTTTTCAGAAAGTCTGAAGCAGCAGGTAAAATAGTGTATGCACAAAAGAAGCTATTGAACAAAACATTTAAGAGATTGACAAATGCAGCTATTCAGTCTATTCTCAGTGATGCATTGAGACTGTAGGCACGCTTCACATCACTTACTGGTTTCCATATTCTTTCTTGTACATTAACTTTTCCCATTCCCTCCAAGGACTGCTAGAAATTGGGTTAGGGTTTAACCATGGCCTTCAATCTCAAGGAAGGCATTTTTGACAAGCAGAGTAGTGAAAGACAGCATTACACTACATCTTGTCTAGAATAAGCCTCCTCAGAGAGGCTCAAATACAGCTGTATCATTGGTGTAGATCCTGCTCTGAGATGTACCAATAGGCAGAAGCATGCTGGTCTCAGAGAATGCCTCTGATTGACAGTGTCTGATTTCTTTGCATATTTTTTTCCTTTACAGTGACAGTAACAGAGCCAGAATGACTACTGTTCCAGAGCCTGGAGTGAGAAGCTGAATGAAGGAGAAGAAGAAGAAGAGTTAAAGCAAGGAACTGGAGCTTGCAGATCACGTGGCGACAGAGAGACGTCTGTGAGAAACAGTGAACAGATTGGTCAAACCTTAGACATTATGGAAAGAGCCTTCCTGCGAAGAAAAGAAGACAGTGCCTGCTGAGACCCAGAAAAGTAATGTCTTGGCTGAAATTGAGCCAAGAAGTAGGATGTGCCCGCAAGGATGCAGTCAACAGGGGCAGATTGCTTATAATACTTTTTATAGTCTTACATAGTCACTTCAATATGTGTTTATTTAAAACAATAAAACAATTTAGTGCTGGAGATTTAGCATTACAACCTAAAGAAGAATAGGCAGGTGTTACAGTGAGTTGTCAAGGTTACTGAATTTGTTGTTAGGAGGAGTTTGATGTTAGAGATGGGATTTCCATCCTCTTAAGTCTTGGAGCTATTTCTGTATTTCTCTCTTCTGCCAGTTGCCTTTATTGGTAACCCCCACCCCTGCCCATGAAACAAAGGGCTATTTTTTGTCTGTCAGGGAGGTTCTTGGTCTGTCAGGCTGTTGCCACAGGCAGCAGTCATAAATCTGCAGCTACAAAAGGGTAGGCAGTACTCATTTGACCAATAAATTATCACAGATTGTGGTCTTGTAATAGCAAAAATTATATCTTCTAGGTTACACTTAGGAGAAAAAATTATTTTCAAATTACTCTTAATTGGGAGCACAATCACCTGAGAGAACCCTGCCTGATTATCTGATAGAGGTTGAATACCTTCTTCATGGATCAAAATTTATTGGGGGGGAAAAAAAACAAAACTGAGAGAGAAAGAATTAATCTTTGTAATCTTCTTTCAGCAACTCAAGTAGAGTGGTAAATGTTTACACTAGGATAACAATGTGGCAAATGGAAACCCTGCTTCTATGAATTCTGATGTATTCCCAGAGACTTTGTAAATTATGCTCTTGTCATTAGATTAGCTCTTAGAAAGTTTTTTAGGGAAGACTTCCTTTTTTTCTTTTTTCTTTTTTTTTTTTTAATCTTTTTTTCCTCCCCTCCCCTCACTCCCCCCCCAAAGTCTTCTTTGAGTTTGATATAAAATAAAATAATATTGAGTTAAGGAACCATTGCATCTGTTTGCAACTGTTACAACCTGTTACAAGTTTAAAGCAAAAAGTTCAAACCTATGGTGAAAGTCTGGGGAAGAACATCTTACAGTTACAGGTTACATAAAGACCTGGCAGTCCTTGGTTCCCACCATCATCATCAATCC
>NW_009260478.1:294467-319617 GCF_000687185.1 Egretta garzetta | reverse complement strand
TTTTGGAAAATGAATAAAGTCATTTTCCTCAAAGTTTGTTGACACTGCTGAAAATATGTGCATGCTTAGCTGTTTTCCTCCACCTCCCCTACTGCCACCAGCAAAATCTATCACATTGCAAGTTACTTATGACCACAGATATGCTACAGCCCTTGTGTCTGGTAGTTGGGTAAAATTAATGGGAACATCTTTTAACCACTTGCAATAACTAGCCATATTGCCTACCTGCTGCAGTCCTGAATCATGAGATCTTTTGCCTCCAACCAGCAGGACATCTCTTAATTATTGTCTAACAGCTCCTATGGTGCAGTATGTGCATCTGGTTGTTTGAAGACTTTTAATGTCAGACTTGAGCCTAATTTCTTATTTCTTTTTAATTCCTTTTTTTTTCCTGCTGCATCATATATTTAATTGTAAGAGCAGAGGCAAATAAACAGAAAGATGGTATTATGAAGCACAAACACAAGCACTATTATTAACAAGAATAAGAAGGGCCTAATACCGATGAATGCCCTCAATGACTGTTTTTGCAAAATTTTCTATATCTTCAAGAAGTAATGTGGAACTATACTTATGTATAGTGCAAGCAGTAATTAATTCTGCATCTCTCTCTGGCCAGTGTTATCTTCCAGTTAGCTTCTCTAAATCTATGGAAATCCCTTATGTTTCAGAAAGTTCAATTCTATAGACCAACCTTTACCCGACACAGCAACCTAGATCTGTATTTCTACAGAGAAAGCCCTAGCTGCACAGATTTTGTCTATTCCAAGCTTGAGAATTTAAAGAATGATGACTGCAACTTTTCTGCTGGAAAAAAAAAAAAAACACCACAACCCCATGGTTTTACTACAAAGTGCATCCTCAAAACAAAACAAACAAGAAACCCCCCATTCTGCAAGAAGTTCTGTGAAGTTTTTAAAAGGAGGCTAGCTGTTCATGTGAGTAATTTATCTATAAGAACCTTCTACCTGTATTAGTTTTTACTAGGTGTCCTGCTCTGTCTGTACAGAGTCACCCACAACCTGCCATTGCACTAGTGGGTGTTCTCCATAGGCCTCAAGATATGAAGATGGGTTGAAGAGGGCAAGTATTTCAAGGGAATCAAGGAATGTTGAACATACCAGAGACACTGAGGGAATGACAGATTTGAAGTCTACTTCTAGCTAACAAGAATTACTTTCATAAGAATGACTAACTTTTCTACTTGCAGGTCTGTATGGCCCTGATTGATACTTCAGCTGTTAGAATAGAAGCAACAAAATAATATACATTGAAAGGGATATCTGGAGGTGTCTTAAATACCCAGAGCCAACTTTGAAGTTAGTTTCAGCTTCAGAATTAGGTGAAGTTGCTCACAATCTTGTCCACTTGAGTTTTGAATGGATACAATTGAGGGTGGAGATTCCACAACCTGTTTGTGCAACTTTTCTCCAATATTTGGTTACCTATCCTAATCTAAAAAAAAATAAAAAAAAAATCTACTATCTGACTGCAGTTTCCCTTGCTGGAAATCGTGTCTGTTATCTTTTGTTCTTTTGCTGTATATCTCGCATTACGCATTTGTAGGCAACAGTAAGATCCCCCTGTAACCTTCTCTGCTTTAAGACTGAACAAATCCACTTGTCTCAACTTCTCATCACAGATGATGAGATGCAGTTCCCTAATGATCTCAGTCACTTTCCATTGTACTTGCTCCACTTCACTGGTATCGTTCTTGTACAGGCTAACCCCAAACTGAACACAGTACTTCAGATGTGGTCTCAGTGGAATAACCACTTCCCTCAACCTGTTGTCTATGTTCTTGCTAATACAGTCCAGTATGCAATTGACCTTTGCTGCATGGGCACATCCATTCTTCTGGTCAGCTGGTTGTCCAACAGGATCCCAATGTTATTTTCTGCAGAATGGCTTTCTGTGTAGCTGACACCCAAGCTGTACTATTGCAAAGGTTTATTCCATTAACCCTGAAGTCACTGTAAGTGACCACTACCTTTTGAACCCAAGCAGTTCAGTGACTTTTCCACCTGATTTACAGTTTTCCACTGGATCTTGCAGTCCACCCATGCTGCTGCTAGCTGACAGTCCATGGTTGCTAAGGAATGCTTTCTTCCCTGTGGGAAACCACATAATCACTTTGCTTTATTCTCTTTTATTACAGCAGCCTATTTGTTCATGCTGTTTTTCTCTTGACATCTCTGAGCTGTACTTGTAAGGACAAGTACAAGCTGCCTAACTTTGACTACAGAAGTTGAGACTTCACAAGAAAGAAGACGTGATTGTTTTTATCATCTTTTATTACAATATAGATAAATAACATCTTTTTCATAAAACTGACCCTCATCTCTAGTTCTTCTTCATTGTGTGGGATGATGTTGGTGATCAGTTGGTTCTATTGCATACTGAGTTGAGTGATATGGGTTGTTCTTTAAGTGAAGAAAAGAAACAGGGGTATGGACCTACTGCCCTAGGCATGACAGTGGCAGTTAACTGTGGCTGAAGATTTTTTTAATTCAGTGACGAAGTGTGGTTTCTGTTTGTAGTTATGGTTGTGAAATCCTGTGGCTCCAACCTTAGGCAGAAAGAGGTGGATCAAGGAAAATCAGTGATGTTTTTGATCCACTGCAAGCAGCCTTACTGTTGGATGACAACATACTAGTCTGTCACTCCAAAACAGTTAAATATTATCTTCATTTAAATCCAAGACAGACCAATGAACCTCTCTTGATACTTAAAGTGCTTGAGGAGTAACTGAATTTTTACAAGAAAAAAACAACCTTTGCAGGGTCATCTCCCAGTCTGCCAGGAATGCTAATCTGCTATTTTGAATGCATGTTCCATTTAGCTGAAATTCACCAAATACATTCTTGATTCTCATTCAAGAATTTGTTCTAGGTCTATGTCTGCAGTTTCTGTGGGGTTTTTATATTTCTGGAGTGAGATCAAATGAGAATTTCCATGTAGTATAGAATTATGCAAGTCTCTATGATGAGGTATTTTGGAAGAGAGTATTCCTAACCTCAGAAGGACTTGTGCATGGTATAGGATTGAGCCATGGCCTCAGGGTGGGGATATTGGAATCAACTGCATTACTAAGTCCTGACAAAATCCAAGTAAGTTATATGATACAGCCCAGAAATGATCCTGAATTAGAAGGGTTCACTCAGATGTGGATTTCCTGGGTGCAGTGTATCCAAAGCCATGATCTCAGACTTCCTAGTAGAGGCCTAAGAGAGGCTTACATCTAGACAGAAGATATCCATCAGGACAAGGGGATGATGTAACTGTCATGTTGCATGGTCCCATTTTCAAAGTGTAGGATCTAGCTACATTCTCAGAGAAAGAGAAAAAAAAACATAAGGTAGCAATAAGATCTCAAAACACCTTCCTTGTTTGTTTATGGCACACTATTTGTTCCGCTCATCTTTGGATCCTTTCAAAGTGAGGAACTAGAAAAGGTTCAAGTTTCTTTCTCTCACAAGAATCTAGCTATTGCTCTTCAAGTCCCTGTCAAGGAAGAGATGAACTTGCCTTTTAAAAATCTCAAAGTTGCATCTCCTCTGCCATGGAAACTTTGTAGTATTCTGGAACTATATCCATGGCAGACTTAAAGAGCTGGTAAACCTTGTTCTATGGACAGGATGTCCTCCTGGCTCTAGCTTTTATCAGAATCTAGATAACTTGCATGTCCCTTTGTTGCCCATACTGAAACATGCATACAGAGTGTCGTAGTTTAACCCTGGTTGGCAACTAGGCACCACACAGCCACTCGCTCACTCCCCCCACAGTGGGATGGGGGAGAGAATCAGAAGACTAAAAGTGAGAAAACTCATGGGTTGAGGTAAAGACAGCTTAACAGGGAAAGCAAAAACCGTGCACATGAGCAAAGCAAAGCAAGGAATTCATTCACCACTTCCCATGGGCAGGCAGGTGTTCAGCCATCTCCAGGACAGCAGGGATCCATCACATGTAACAATTACTTGGGAAGACAAACACCATCACTCCAAATGTTCCCCACTTCCTTTTTCTTCCCCCAGCTTATATACTAAGCATGATGTCATATGGTATGGAATACTCCTTTGGCCAGCTGGGGTCAACTGTCCTGACTGTGCCTCCTTGCAGCTTCTTGTGCATCTGGCAGAGCTGAGAGCTGAGAAGTCCTTGGCCAGTCTAAACACTACCCAGCAACAACTAAAACATCAGTGTGTTATCAGCATTCTTCTCATACTAAATCCAAAACGCAGCACTCTACCAGCTACTAGGAAGAAAATCAACTCTGTCCCAGCTGAAACCAGGACAGAGAAATATTGTGATAGGTTGTGATACTAATATGTGTGGCCCGAAAGGAATAGTGACTTTCTCTGAAAAAGCAGTTTCAATATATTTGTCTTGTTCCTGTTCACTTCATAACAGACACATCCATAAATCTGACTCAGGATGGCATAGATGTGTTCCACAACAGGTCTGGCTCTGATTCAGGACTAGAGTCTAGACAGCACTAACTGATGTGTTTTGGATGAAAAGCTAGACATGAGCCGGCAATGTGCGCTGGCAGCCCAGAAGGCCAACCGTACTCTGGGCTGCATCAAAATGGCCAGCAGGTCGAGGGAGGTGATTCTGCCCCTCTACTCAGCTCTGGTGAGACCTCACCTGGAGTACTGCGTCCAGCTCTGGAGCCCTCAGCACAAGAAGGACATGGAACTGTTGGAACGGGTCCAGAGGAGGGCTACAAAAATGATCCGAGGGCTGGAGCACCTCTCCTATGAGGACAGGCTGAGAGAGTTGGGCTTGTTCAGTCTGGAGAAAAGGAGGCTACGGGGAGACCTGATTGCGGCCTTCCAGTACCTAAAGGGGGCCTATAGGAAAGATGGGGAACGTCTTTTTAGTAGGGCCAGCTGTGTTAGGACAAGGGGAAATGGTTTTAAACTAGAACAGGGTAGGTTCAGGCTAGAGGTAAGGAAGAAATTTTTTACAATGAGGGTGGTAAAACACTGGAACAGGTTGCCCAGAGAGGTAGTGGAGGCCCCATCCCTGGGAACATTCAAGGCCAGGTTGGATGGGGCTCTGAGCAACCTGATCTAGTTAGCAGTGTCCCTGCTCACTGCAGGGGGGTTGGACTAGATGACCACTAGTGGTCCCTTCCAACCCTAAACATTCTATGATTCTATGATTCATTCTAGATACCGGATAGACAATGCTAAATGTCCAATACCATAATTAATTACAAGAAAGCACTGTGTCCCAAATCTGCATCTAAAGAAGGATAGAAAACATCCCCAGAAACATTGCACAGCAGTGAATTTGAAGGGTGAGTAGTGTGAGGAAGAAGCATGTGTAAAAAAGACTAACTCTGAGGAGGCCAGTAAATTTTTAGCTTAGGCACAAAACAGTGGAACCAATATAAACATGCCAATATAAATTAATAAAAACTCTATTTTCCTAAAAGGAAGATGAAGGTGGTTTTTGAAAGCAATTTAACTTAAAAATCTGGAGGCACTCTTGAATTTGGTGTCATGTTTTTTATGGTCAGTATGGTAATATGTGCAGTGTAGAAGCTCTCCTATTGGTAATCATAGAATCATAGAATGGTTTGAGTTGGAAGTGACCTTAAAGATCATCTAGTTCCAACCCCCCTGCCATGGTCAAGGACACCTTCCACTGGACCAGGTTTCTCAAAGCCCCATCCAACCTGGCCTTGAACACTCCCAGGGATGTGGCATCCACAACTTCTCTGGGTGACCTGTTCCAGTGCTTTACAACCCTCACAGTGAAGAATTTCTGCCTGTATCTATTCTAAATATACCTTCTCTCAGTTTAAAGCCATTGCTCCTTATCCTGTCACTACATGCCTTTTTAAAAAAGCTTTCTTGTAGGCCCCCTTAGGGTACTGGAAGGCTCCTGTAAGGTCTCTCTGGAACCTTCTCTTCTCCAGGCTGAAAAACCTCAACTCTCACAGACTGTCTTTATGGGAGATTTTTTCCATCCCTCTGATCATCTTTGTGGCCCTCCTCTGGACATGGTTCAAGAGGTCCATGTCCTTCTTATGTTGGGGGCTCCAGAGCTGAACACAGTACTCCGGGTGGGGTCTCACAAGAGTGGAGTAGAAAGGGAGAATCACTTCTCTCAACCTGCTGGTCATGCTTCTTTTCATGTAGCCCAAGATACAGTTGGCTTTCTGGGCTGCAAGCACATGTTGCTTGTTCATGTTGAGCTTCTCGTCCACCAACATCCCCAAGTGCTTGTCCTCAGGGTTGTGCTCAATCCATTCTCCACCAAGCCTGTATTTGTGCTTTGGATTGCCCCAACCCAGGTGCAGGATCTTGCACTTAGCCTTGTTGAACTTCATGAGGTTCACATAGACCCACCTCTCAAGCCTGTCAAGGTCCCTCTGGATGGCAACCCTTCCTTCCAGCATGTCAACCTCACCACTCAACTTGGTGTCATCAACAAACTTGCTGAGAGTGCACTCAATCCCACTGTCCATGCTGCCAATAAAGATATTAAACAGTGCCAGTCCCAATACTGACTCCTGAGGAACATGACTCATCACTGGTTTCCACTTGGACATCAAGCCATTGACTGAAACTCTTTGAGTGTGACCATCCAGACAATTCCTTATCTACAGAGTGGTCCATCCATCAAATTCATGTCTCTCCAATTTACAGACAAGGATCTTGTGCATGACAGTGTCAAATGCTTTACACAAGTCTAGGTAGGTGGCAACAGTTGGGCTTCCCTTATCCACCAATACTCTAATCCCGTCATAGAAGGTTATCAAATTTTTCAGGCACAATTTACTCCTAGTGAAGCCATGTTTGATGACACCAATCACCTTCTTTTCCGTGTGCCTTAGCATATTTTCCAGGAGAATTTGTTCTATGATCTTTGCTGGGCACAGAGGTGAGACTGACTGGCCTGTAGTTCCCCAGGTCTTCCTTTTTTCTCGTTTTAAAAATGGGGTTATGTTTCCCCTTTTCCAGACAGTGGGAGCTTCAGACTGCCACGACTTCTCAAATATGATGGATAGTTGCTTGGCAACTTCATCTATAAGTTCCCCTCAGGACCCGTGGATGCATCTCATCAGGTCCCATGGACTTGTGCACCTTCAGCTTCCTTAGATGGTCTCGAGCATTCTTCTTCTTCTACAGTGGGCAGTTCTTCATTCTCCCAGTCCCTTCCTTTGACTTCTGTGACTTGGCTGGTGTGGCCTGAGCACTTCTGGTGAAGACTGAGACAAAAAAGGTTCTTGAGTAACTCAGCCTTCCCCATATCCTGGGTAATCAGGTCTACCGTTTCCTTATGGAGAAAGCCGACATTTTCCTTAGTCTTCCTTTTACCACCAATGTACCTATAGAAGCTTTTCATGTTACTCTTGACGTCCCTGGCTGGATTTAATTCTGTCTGGGCTTTAGCTTCCCTAACTTGATCCCTGGCTGCTTGGACAATTTCTCTGTATTGTGCCCAGGTTACCTATTCACACCCACTGTAAAGAATTTCTTCCTTATATCCAGTCTAAATCTACTCTGGTTTAGTTTAAAACCATTACCCCTTGTCCTGTCACAGCTGGCCCTACTAAAAAGATTGTCCCCATCTTTCATATAAGCTCCCTTTAAGTACTGAAAGGCTGGAATCAGGTCTCCCCACAGCCTTCTCTTCTCCAGGCTGAACAAGCCCAACTCCCTCAGCCTGTCCTCATAGCAGACGTGCTCCAGCCCTCGGATCGTTTTTGTAGCCCCCCCTGCATTTTTGGAGTTCCATGTCCTTCTTGTGCTGAGGGCTCCAGAGCTGGACGCAGTACTCCAGGTGAGGTCTCCCCAGAGCAGAGTAGAGGGGCAGGATCACTTCCCTTGACCTGCTGGCCATGCTTGTTTTGATGCAGCCCAGAGTACGGTTGGCCTTCTGGGCTGCCAGCGCACATTGACAGCTCATGTCCAGTTTTTCGCCCACCAGTACCCCCAAGTCTCTCTCGGCAGGGCTGCTCTCCATCCTTTCTTCCCCCAGCCTGTACTGATACTGGGGGTTACCCCGACCCAGGTGCAGAATCTTGCACTTGGCTTTGTTGAACCTCATGAGGTACACATGGGCCCACTTCTTGAGTTTGTCCAGGTCCCTCTGGATGGCATCCCATCCCTCAGGCATGTCAACTGCACTGCTCAGCTTGGTGTTATCTGCAAACTTGCTGAAGGTGCACTTGATCCCACTGTCTATCTCATTGATGAAGATATTAAACAGTACTGGTCCCAGTATGGACCCCTGAGGGATCTTTGCTTCCACCTTCTGTAGGCTTTCTCTCTGTGTTTCAGTTTGTCCAGGAGCTCCTTGTTCATCCATGTGGGCCTCCTGACTTCCTCTTTATTGGGATGCATTGCTCCTGAGCTTGGAGGAGGTGATCCATGTTTATTAACCAGCTTTCTTGGGCCCCTCTTCCCTCCAGGGCTTTATCCAATGGTACTCTACCAACCAGATGCCTGAAGACATCAGCCTTCTCTCCTGAAGTACAGGGGAGTGAACTTGCTGTGCACTCTCCTCAGTGCCCTAAGAATCTTGAATTCTACCATTTCATGGCCAGTGCAGCGAAGGCTGCCCTTGAGCTTCACATTCCCCACCAGCTCCTCCTTGCTGGTGAGAACAAGGTCCAGCATAGAACTGCTCCTTGGTGGCTCTTCTATCACTTGGAGAAGGAAGTTATCATTAATGCATTTGTTAGGATCCAAATTTTTGAGGTGAGAGGAACGCCCCCTTGCTTTCTAGCTGACCTCAGATGAGTCTGGGAGGCTAGGGGCAGCTAGAACAACCTCACCTTTGAGATTCGGTCCCTTCAAGTGAAATCAAGACACAAACAAGGTCAGATGTTGTAAGTCCACTTGTTTATTAACTCTTCGGGGGAAAGAGAGAAAGCAGTGATGAGAAAAGAAGGAAGGAAAGATAGGAAATTAAGTGAGCAGCCCAGGTGGAAGAGTCCTGGGGGGACACAGCATCCTGGGGGTCAGTGCTTCTGGGGTCTTTGGTGGTGGGTGATCACACACGCGGGTTCAGTAACTGCATAGGGTCTTCGGTGGTCTCCCGAGGGGCCCGTGGTCCCACAGGTCCTCAGTGATAGCAAGAGAGTGGCCTTTTATAGGCTTTGTGCCTAAGGCACAGGCTTCAAGCCACCTTGCCTGTGGCAATGCTGATCTTCTCAGATAAGCACACAAAGGAGCAAGCTTTGAGACAATTAGCTGGCTATTCAGTCTCCCACAGCAGAACCCTCTTCCCATCAAGCAGATTGACACTCGTGCCCAGTTTGGTGTCATCTGCAAACTTATTGAGGGTGCACTGAACCTTCTCATGCAGATCATTGATAAGGATATTAAACAGAACTGGCCCAAAACCTGAGCCCTGGGGAACACCATTTGTGACCGGCTGTCAACTGGATTTAACTCCATTCACCACAACTCTCTGGTCTCAGCCATCCAGCCAGTTTTTTACCCAGAGAAGAGTACACCTGTCTAAGCCATGAGCTGCCACCTTCTCTAGGAGAATGCCGTGGGCAACTGTGTCAAAGGCTTTGCTGAAGTCCAGGTAGACCACATCCACAGCCTTTCCCTCATCCACTATGCAGGTTGTCTGGTCATAGAAGGTGTCCGTCCCTGTCTTCCAGCTAAAGGGGGCTGAATACCCTGGGGATAACTGGTCAGAGTATTAAAGACTGAGGCAAAGAAGGCATTAAATACCTAAGCCTTTTCCTCACCCTTGATGGCAGTGTTCCCCCTCACATCCAGTAGAGGATGGAGATTCTCCCTGCCTCTCTTGCTGTTAATGTATTTGTAAAAAAACAATTTTATTATGTCTTACAACAGTGGCCAGGTGCAGAAGACTGGACTCCTGACGCCGACCAATATGATCTCCAGAAGCCGTTTATTATAATTTTGCATAGAGCTTTTATATTCTTCCAAGCCCTGTACACACGATCACGTATACTTTTCTAATTCGTACATACTACTGTCTATCCGACAAGCATATAAGCCTCCAGCTCACTCATTGGTTATTTCATTGTCATCATCTTATCCTACTTGTGGTTACTGCTTCTCTACTCTAGCAACTAAGTTCCATATACTGGTTAAGCATTTCCCCTTCAATAGTATTCCGACCTTATCAGGACTTGATGTCCTTGTTCTACTAGGAATGTATCCACAGCCAGGTTCTGTTCAAGCTGGGCTTTTGCCTTTCTAATTTTCTCTCTACATGACCTAATGAGTTCCCTGTACTCTTCTTGAGTTGCTTGCCCCTTCTTCAAAAAGTGATAAACTCTCCTTTTCTTCCTGTGTCCCAGCAAAAGTTCGCTGTTCAGCCAGGCCAGTCTTCTTCCCCACCAATTCATCTCATGGCACATGGGAACAGCCTGTTCCTGTGCCTATAAGGCTTCTTTCTTGAAGAATACCCACCCTTTTTCCCTTCAGGACTGCCTCCCAACAGACTCTCTCAACCAATGTCCTGAACAGGCCAAAGTCTGCCCTCTGAAGGTCCATGGTGGTGGTTTTGCTGAACCCTTTCCTTACTTCATCAAGAAGCGAGAACTCTATCAGGTCAAGCAAGGCACCTCCCCTGGTAGGCTCGGTAACCATCTGTGTCAGGGTAAGCAAGAACCACAGGATCCTGCATTATAAAATCATCCACATCAGTCCTGGTTAGGGAGATGATCCTTCCTACAAGATAGCTCCCCTAGCACAGTAAGGCCATCAATGCCAGTGCAAAGGACATAGCCATTATTTCTATTAATATGTTCCCAGCTCAGCAAAATAAAGAGATAATCAGTACAGCCAACAAACGCTATGACCCACACAGGAGCTTGCAACTAAATAACTACTACAGCTTAGCATACTTAATATAAAACTGCCATTTTCTTGTGCTCCACATTGGATGCCAAAATGGACTGTGGTGGGTTGACCTTGGTTGGATGCCAGGTGCCAGCAAGGCACTCTATCACTCCCTTCCTCATCAGGATGGGGGTGGGGGGGAAATAAGATGGGGGACACCCCCCCCCCCCCCCCCCCCGTGGGTCAAGATAAAGGCAGTTTAATAAAAACAAAAGCAAAGACCACTTATGAAAGCAAAAGAAAAAAAAGGATTTTATTCTCTACTTCCCATCAGTAGGCAATGTTCAGCCACTTCCTCGGAAGCAGGGCTTCAGTATGTTTAACAGTTGCTCTGGAAGATGAATGTCATAAGTAACAAATGCCCCCCCACCCCCCCCCCCCCTCGTTTCTCTTAGCTTTTATTGCTGAGCCAATGTCATATGGTATGGAATATCCCTTTGGTCAGTTTGGGTCAGCTGTCCTGGCTATGTCCCCTCCCAAGATCTTGCCCATCCCTAGCCTACTGGTGAGGGGAAGATATATTGGAGAGACAGCCTTGATATTGTGCAAGCACTGCTCAGCAATAGCCAAAACACTGGTGTGTTATCAACACCTTTCTAGCTACCAATACAAAGCACAGTTCTATGAGGGTTATTATGGGGAAAATTAACTCCATCTCGTCCAGACCCAATACAACCCTCCTCCTGGTCTCTCCTGCCTGTCCTTAGTAAAGAGCCTGTATCCTTCCATTCCAAAACACTAGTCATAGGAGTCTCTGTGATGCCAAGAAGACCATAGCCCTGTAGGCATACATACGTCTCTAACTCTTGTTTATTGCCCATGCTACAGGTGTTTGCATAGAGGCATTTAAGTTGGGCCCCCAATGAAGCTGACTTACTGGCTGGGTTGGCTGGAAAAGAAATACTTTAAAGCAGCCTCAAATTGAATAATGACACAGTAAGAGCAATTGATTACTGCTGTTTCTCTCTCCTCCTTGCAAAACTGTGGTTTATTGTAGCTCAGAGACTTCCATTGTGATTTTGGTAGTTTTATGAGTCTTTTTGAATTTTACCAATAATTATCAAATGGCAGATGGTTTGGAGGTGAGAAATCCAACTATCAAAAAGCATGATAAGAAGTTACAGTTCAAATTTTATACTCATGGTAATGTATGAAAAAAAAATAATTTTGAGGATGAGAGGAAATGTAACAAGATGGGCATATAATTGTGAAGATGGAAACAGTCAAAACAAGAGCATTCATGTGTTAATGATTCAGAAATAATTTAATGGACTCAAAAAAGAATGCTTATAAGAGATTGAAGAAAAATCTGATCTGAATTTAGTGGTGGCCATATTCTGAGTAGAAAGGTGGACTAGATGGTACTTTCCAGACTGAATGATACTATAATTCTATTACTCCAAGTTGTGGAATTTGTACGTATTCAAACAAGAGATGAAGCCCAGTTTCATGGGAAATCATCAAGCTGAAAGATCAAGAAATAGCATAAGCAGAAAAAATAGTAGAGAAAGAAGGCAAGTGACCGTAGAGCTGAATAGGAAAGATGTGTTTTCATATTTTTTGCCTTTGGGAGAGAACTTTACTTTACCAACATCTGCCTTCTAACTTCACCAAAAAGATCATTGCATTCCAGCAGTTATGACTGGATTATGTAAAGACCATGACTTAGTCAAATGGGTAATGCAGCTGAAATACCAAGTTGCATTGTTGAAGAAGAATGCATAAAAAACATCATAATAAAAATATAGAAAATAAAAAAAATTCACATGATTAATGTTGGCGGTGTCAACAGACAGTATAAAATTGCCACTGTATAATGTTGATGCATAAAACAATGCCAAAGGAACAACTGCCTACAGGAATAGTTGTCAAGTTTCAAAATGAGCATGAATATCTACAAATTTAGTGAAGGACTGCATGAATGTCATTTGGAATAGGAGTTGTATGCTGCTAAGAAAAAGAGGAATGCTTGTCCTAGAAGATTCAAAGAATATCTGTCATCATCAGTGAAGAATATTATTAGAGAAAGGAATACTTATCTTGTCACAGTAGGAGGAAAGATGTTACAACTACAGGTCCCCTATACAGCAGACCATTTGGTCTTTATAATTAAAATAGATGTTGGCATAAGATCCTGCTTTAACCCCTGCAAGGAAATGAAGGAACTTTGGGCCACGTGGTTTTATCATTGGATTAAAAAGGAAGAGAGAGACAAATGAGGAAGTTGTAGCAAAGAAGTTTAAGAAATGCTATTTTTCAAATCCCACAGCCAGTATTGAAGATGATTTTTATGTATTAGAAGAAGAAATTCAGAATGATGAAGACATCAGAAGTGAGAAAAAAGTTGAAGATCATAAAGAAAATGAGAGTACAGGAAATAATGAAGAGATGTGATATATAAAAACTGAAAGGCAATAGTAATAAATTACAAGAGAAGAAAATAGACTGACTTCATGGACAGTCATTAATGAAAAGTTGCTTTATATTAATTAAAGGTAAGACATACTTAACAAAACCTTTTTTTATATAACCACTTTTTTCAGTAGCTGATAAAGTTAGTACTGTACACTGTATGTAGCATTATACCATATCAGTGTTCTGTTCCATTAGACTGCAATGTGACAAGTTCAATACTAGCATTTCTAAAGCCAGATTTATCATCTCATGAGATGAGGGCTCCAGATCATGAAAGGTATACTCCCTCCAATATTTGTCCTTTGATTTTTGTGAATGTCTTAGGAAACATATACATAAGCTTGTCTAATAAAATTAATTTTTTTTTTTCTTGTAAACTCCATGTTATTTAACCTTTGGCAGATAACTTTTTTTCTGTGTAAACTAATGTGCAGCCTAAACCAATGGAGTCCTGATCAAAGACTAGAGCTCTGTGACGCTAATATAAAACATAAGTGCACCGTAATATACAAACTCTGTGGCACTGTAGAAATAAGCTGTTCAAACACCACTTTTTTTCTTTTGTATTACCTCATATTCTTATTTTAAAAGCTGACCCAATACCAGCAAGCAATGACAGTTCAAAGGGTCTCGAGTTTGGAAAAATATACTTTTTTTTAATTACTGTCATTACAACCTAATTGCATGACACCCTAGATTTATCTGTTAGGTTTTTAGGTTTGTTTTTTGTTAGGATTTGTATTTGTTTTATAGATGGGTTTCTCAAGTCCCTTTCACGTGAATTTTCCCAGTGCTTGTTTTGAGACTCTGTATACACTTCTTTCTGTCATCTTCTAAATTAAATGTTTATTTGAGACCCTTCCTTTAAACTGTTTTGATTTTCTCCTTATTCTCAGTCGTTTCAGTTAAAAAATTAATCATGCAGTCATAGCTAAGCTAGGATGCCTTCTCTGGAAGCACTGTTCTCATTTGTGCTCAAGTGCAGTGATGGAGGGTAGATTAATTTAAAATGAAAAAGACAAACAAGCAAATTGCAGTTTTCCAATCCACAGCAGAACTATAGTGTAATAGATGTGTGAGACATGGAAAGAATGCTTAGGAGAAATCTTAATCTGTAACCATTCTGGTTTGTAGAAAATTTTGTTCTGTCAAGTCAGAGAATAACGTTCACTGGAATGAGAAAACCTTGTTTTCAGTATAGGTGATATGAATATTTCATCTTCAGTTGCTATGAAAATAATCACATGTATTTACCCCCCAAAAAAAAGAAAGAGAAAAGAGTTTCTCAAATGAGAAAATTGTTTTGATAATGGAGACTTGCTATTTTTGTTATAATGGTTATGGTTACAGTTGAATGTGATCTAAACAGCCTAAGTACCTCTGGCTTCCTCATATTCACTTAATGTGGTTTAATTCATGGTTGTTTGTTTGGTTGGGTTTTTTTCTGCTGCATTAAAAACCAAGGGAGAAGAAAAAATATATGATTAGTTTAGAAAGCAGCTTTTGAATTGGATTAATTTGTCAGCTGTCATAATTTTGTCCTATGCTCATCTCCCCTTGTTCTAACAGCCAGTCTTCCTTACCTGATTAAAACAAGCATCCCTCCAGCTATATTTTCATTTTGGTTTTTTATTGTTCCCTGTGTTTATGCAGAACAGCTTTTATTTTACGTTATTTAAATAAGGACCTGACTGTGTTCTGAGAGATGTGTGATCATTTTTTTTTATACTGATTGACCAAGACAAGAACTTAATAATGCTATCAGGTATATTATCACTACTTTAATTCAGATGGAGATACACATATTAAAACTACTAGTTCATATACGTGGAGGCATCCATGAAAAATGTGGCAAGCATTTACAGGAGCTCAGTTCTATTTCTACTGTCTATTATTTCATAGACTCAAGTTAGGCATGGGATTTAGTGATGGCTGGTATTTGGATGAGTGCAGACAGGATATTTGGACAGGGACTTTGCCTCTGTAGGTGAAAAATGTTCTTCAAGGTAGTGAAATACTTGGATTAATTTTGGGGTTCTGAATTTTGCCTTAATTTATAACTTAGAATAGAATCGAATCGAATCAAATCGAATCGCATTGAATCGAATCGTCTAGGTTGGAAAAGACCTTTAAGATCATTAAGTACAACCGTTAACCTAGCACTGAATCCCACCATTAAACCATGTCCCTAAGCACCTCATCTACCCGTCTTTTAAATACCTCCAGGGATGAGGATTCGATCACTTCCCTGGCAGCCGGTTCTAATGCTTAAAAACCTTTTCTGTGAAGAAATTTTTCCTCGTGTCTAACCTAAAGATGCCCTGGCACAGCTTCAGACCATTTCCACTCATCCTATCGTCCATTACCAGGGAGAAGAGGCTGACCCCCACCTTACTACATCCTCCTTTCAGGTAGTTGTAGAGGGTGATAAGGCCTCCCCTCAGCATCCTCTTCTCCAGACTAAACAACCCCACTTCCCTCAGCCACTCCTCGTATGACTTCTGTTCCAGACCCCTCACCAGCTTTGTGGGTCTCCTCTGGACATGTTCCAGCAACACAACGTCTTTCTTGTAGTGAGGGGCCCACTTAAAATTATTGCTGTTATTTTATCTTATCTACCATAAAGCCAATACATATATTGGCATGTTGACTTAAACATTGCCCTCTAGAGCCACGCTGGTTCTATAGAGAGTTGGAATGTCAGGATGTCCAGTCTATTTCCTCTGGGTTTTTCCTCACTAATTTTAGCATTCCAGATCCCCTTGACTGTAAAGAAAAAGTAAGACATATATATTGTTGGATTAACAACAGATTCAATGTTCTGCTCCAAATAGCAGTCATCATGTGGAAGACTGCTTGAGAGGGGCCCTAAGCAGCCCTGATCATATGATTTTCTTCACTTTATATTATCTTTTTCCTCTTTTTTAACCTCCCAGGTTCTTCAACTTAACAACCTGACGCCTCTTCCCAGAGAAATAGCATACCCCTGTTTATCCCTTGCATATTGGACCTTGTTCTGTTGGCTTTATAGCCTTACTTGCTATTTGAAGTATCATTGCCCTGATAATTTCTCCCTCCTCTCTCCCTTACTAGCAACTGTTAACTAGAAAGCCACTTATGTTTTCTGTAGTGTTGTGCTCTTTCCATGTTATGATCTTGTTAGTGGTGCCACAGACAGAATGGGTGATTTTCATATGCATTAATCTCTTTCTGTTGTTTGTAAAATCTTGAAATTCCTTTTCTTTCTACCTTGTCGATAGCAAACACAGGTCGGGATTAGCCACCTGTATGAATACACAAACTATTACACAGAGATAGTAATGCATCTTTCCTGTTGTTCCCATTCCCATGTTTTGATTTTGAAAAACTTTTAACTGAAGAAATATTTATTTTTTTTTGCAGTTCCCTTTTATCAACTCATTATCAGATCAGATTTCAACATTTATACATATTCTGAATTTCACTGACTTAAAACAGATTAATTAGTTGTCATGGAAATTATTACTGATCTTTATTTAACTGACATTGAAGAAAATTTATGAAAAGTTGTCTGGAGCTACTTAATGATCATCATTGCTTATGCTCACAAAGACTAAATTCTCCTGGAGTGCTACTGAAAAAAGCATATAAAGGTCCTTGTTTTTTTTCACTTACCCCAAGAACAACACACATTTGAAGTGATCAGTCTGAAGTGTTTTTCCACAGCTGACTGCTTTGCTTAAAGTTCAACAGATGGTAATTTCCTTGGATAAGAAAACCTTAATTTATTGTCATCTAATAAGGGAGTGGGTCTTGATTTAAACATCAATGCACACAGGTTGTCCATATAGATTCCCTATATCGAGGAATGGATCCAATTTGGAGATTGTGATATAAGTAGCAACAATTTCTTAAGGGACTAACTATACTTTCTAAACCAGTAATATTCCTTATTCTGGAAGGAATATTGTGGATATTAATGTAATATAAATCTCAGTTTGCAGGAATATTCAAAGGCAGTTAGTTGTTAAACAATATACAATTTTATCTACAATATAGTTTATTTTCTTGAGGACTGAGAGTATATTGATCATACAGATAGTCAAGAAACTGAAAACAGTGTTCTGCCAAAATTTTCTCTCTGAAATTCTCTGAAGTGTGCTACGTGAATGGTGCTCCAAATGTTGGTTTGTATTCTTGCTTTTTTTTATATAGTCTTAAAATTTTCAGCTGCTTAAAATGAAGAGGGACAAATCATTTAGTATAATTTTCCGACTGCACTTTAACCTGCAAGTCTTTCTGTTATTTATAACATGACTTATTAGGTGTTTGTATTATCACCTTCAAATAACTTTGACCCTGTTACATGGCTCCACATTGATCATTTGTCAGCAGAACTGCAGCTGCGTGAATTACTGTATTTTTTTGTCCTTATATTGAAACATATTGTTGTTCATAGTTTACTAGTAAAATAGCTAATAAATGAAATCATATTGGCATATATACTATTTTTAATTTTAACAGATGACATGCTAATCTCTAGACTGATGCATTCAAAGTATTAAAACATCCTGAAGTTCTATTTCTTGTTGGTTGGTTTATGATCATTGATAGTGATTTAAACACAGAATAAATACAGAATAAATGAACTTCTATATAATTTCTAATTGTCTGAACTGACGTTTCAAAAATTTACTGTAAGCTTTCATAGAAAATACAGTATCTGGAAAAGGTTAGTGTATGTTTTTATATACAAATGTTTCAAGTGGATGTGTGTCCTGGTTTTGTCTGGGACAGAGTTAATTTTCTTCCTAGTAGCTGGCATAGTGCTGTGTATTGGACCTTGTATGAGAAGAATGTTGATAACACACTGATGTTGTAGTTGTTGCTAAGTAGTGTTTACATTAAATCAAGGACTTTGCAGCTTCCCATGCTCTGCCAGGTGCACAAGAAGCTGGGAGCGTAGCCACGACAGCTGACCCAAACTGGCCAAAGGGCTATTCCAATACCATATGATGTCATGCTCAGTGTATAAACTGGAGGGAGTTGGGTGGGCAGCAGTGACCGCTGCTTGAGGACTGGCTGGGCATTGGTCGGCAGGTGGTGAGTGGTTGTATCGTGCATCACTTGCTTTGTATATTCTTCCATTATTGTTATTGATATTGTTATTGTTATTTTACTTTATTTTATTTAAATTATTAAACTGTTCTTATCTCAACCCATGAGTTTTCTCACTTTTACTCTTCCATTTCTCTCCCCCAACCCACTGGGGGCAGGGGAGTGAATGAGTGGATGTATAGTGTTTAATTTCTGGCTAGGGTTAAACCATGACAATGTGTTACCATTTTTACAGACAAGAAACAAGACAAAGAAGGTATGCTAGAACTTCAAAATGACCATGTTGGTACTGCTAAACTTGCAGGGTATTTTTATTTACAATTTACACAGTAAGATATGACAAGTAAGTTTTTTTAAGCTGATTTTTATACATTTATGTTTATATAAATATATTTATTTTTATATATATATATATTTTAAAACAATTTAAATTTCAGACTGATTGTTCAGCATTCTCTTTACACACTCGGTTACACACTTTCTATCCTATAAACATTCTACAGTGAACTTTGAATGTAATAATCGTGTTTTTTAATAACACAGCTTGACTTAAATTCATAACAATTTTTTAAAGAAATTGCTATATTTGAAATATGTCCTAGCCTTTATCTTAAAGCATATTTCTGTTGTAGATATTACTTACTTTATCTCAAGTGCATTAAAAATCCATAAAAATTTTCAATCTGCTTATGATTTTGATATAGTTTATTTACAACAAGGATACTGCACTTTCTGAAACTTTCATCCTGTTTATAAATCATGTAATGTAAACAAAAAATAAATAATTTAAATGATGAAAGGTATTGCAATACAACATTTTGAGTCATATTCTGGACATATAAATTATATGCTTTTGGAGAAATCTTTCATATCTTCTGTTGCTACATTACCAGAAAGGGAGAATGGAACTAAAAAAAAAAAAAAAAAATTCCAAGTTAATTATCATATGTCTTCAATACAGATGTAAAACTATAAATGTAACAATTATCTTCTCTATATTACATGTTTTGTAATCAGGTGATTTAAATTCCATACATCATTGCTGTGTCGGATAGTATTACAGGAAGCCAAAATATATTCTTCCTCTGTCAGGAGGTGAGCTTAAATATTTTAATTTCCCTGATTACATATAAACACAACTTTTCCTTATAGTTATCATGACAATAACGCAACATACAATGAAAGGTAATGCAAGTATATGTTTCATCATAGGTATGATTAAATGCATCAAATACTAAACAATTCTATTTGTCTAAACTTCTTTATGGGGTAAGTTATATTTAGGTGCCTTATAAGTTTTGCAGGCTAAGTGTATGAATATCACAGATTCTGAAGTTCAGCCAATGTGCAGGAACACTTACCGTGTCAGACCTTTTAGGGCTTAGGTTTAGCACCATTTTTTATTTCAAATTTACTTATTATTTTGTTAGCCCCAATAAAAAAAAAAAGTTAGTTTGTTAGTCATGAGATACTGAAATATTGTTCTCAGTGGAGTAATATTTTCTCTCTTAAATCATCAATTCCACAGTCACCTTATTTCCTCATCATTCTCATGATTTCCTTTCTCTTACAATACTGCAATCATCCCCATAGCTTTTCTCTACCTACAACCACACACATGGGTGTACCGATGACTGGGCAGAAGGTCAAAGGTAGTAAGTCTGGATCCATGTATACTGAGTAGTCAAGAGAAAACCTGCTGATATCAGACCAAAGTTTTCCCTTAATGGGATTGTTCACTTGGATCTACTACATCTAACCAGCTGCCAGTTTCAAGGAACTTGCAGAAAACTAGTAGTTAAACTTGACTGAACCTGGAGGACCTGTGAAAATTTCTGATGGGGAAACTAATAGCAAAAACCTCTTCTCCATGGAGAAAGAGTTGAACACTTGTTGCAATGGAATTTGTCTGAAAATTATGATTACTTTTATATAGAATCAGCTTGGAATTCAAGTTTTCTTCTTTCAAGGAAAAGGGAATTCAAAAGATAGTAACAAATTTTATTGATAAATACTACTTTAGAAGAAATTTTAAAAGATATGGTCAAAGAGACAATCTGAAAGGGTACAAAGGAACATTTTTTTCTTGTAACATCCATTGATGATTACAAGATTCCCAGTATAAGAATAGCCCATTCTTAGAGCAGGTTTTAAATGAGTCCACATAACCTGTCTTTTTACATAGTAAGATTTCCAACCACACACCACTGGCCCCAGCCCTGGAATTCATAAAATTGTTTTACATGTTTTATGGGAGGTCTTTACATAGGCAATCACCTGCAATTAATGAGTTGAGAGAGTTGATGAATGGTTCCACAGATTTAGCACCTGGTTATAACTCATCTCTGGGGATTTAGGACTTCTAGTTCATATCTGTCCTGGTTTCAGCTGGGATAGAGTTAATTTCCTTCCTAATACCTGGTATAGTGCTGTGTTTTGGATTTAGTATGAGAGTGTTGATAACACACTGATGTTGTAGTTGTTTCTAAGTAGCTCTTAGACTAGCCAGGGACTTTTCAGCTTCCCATGCTCTGCCAGGTGCACAAGAAGCTCGGAGGGCACACAGTCAGGACAGCTGACCCAAACTGATCAAAGGGCTATTCCATACAGTATGACATCATGCTCAGGGGAGTTGGGCAGGGAGAGCAATCGCTGCTCAGGACAGGCTGGGCATAGGTCAGCGGGTGGTGATCATTGAGAATTGCTTGTTTTGGATATTCTGTATATTCTTTTTACTACTACTACTACTATTATTATTACTACTACTACTTTTTTCCCTCTACTGTTTTATTAAACTGTCTTTGCCTCAACCCACAGGTTTTACCTTTTTTTTCCCTTTCCGATTCCCTCCCCCATCCCACTGAGAGAGGGAGGGAGGGAGTGAGTGGCTGTGTGGTGTTCAGCTGCCTGCTGGGTTAAACTACAACAATATTGCTAAAAAGAGGTCTTCTATATTTAGTATGATGGATTCACTTTTGAAATAGGTAAAAAATAATATTTGTAACCAAGCCTGATGACTTTTCTTATATATAATTTATGAGAATGTATGGTATTTCTTCCCCCAAAGCTCTTCTACATAATTTGAACAATGGACACCTATCACTGAATTTAGATGAGTGTCAGGGAGTCACTAATTTCTGGGGTAAATACTGGTATCTGAACTTATTTATTTTGCTAGATAGTAGCCCATAAATAAGGCCCAATTTTGTTGGCCTGACATTTTCTAACAGAAATACTTTACAGAAAACATGCAAACAAGCAAACTAACAAAAATTAGTTTTTCTTAGTGTATCTAGCTTCTTCGCAAAAACCAGAATAACCTCAAATTTCACCTATTCCAAATATATGCACATTTAAGATACACAGGTTATGATCTAGCTTTTTTTTTTCTTTGAAGTAAAAGAAGATTTAGGTTTTGCTATTACTAAGAGTAATTTTCTCGCCCAACTACAGCTGTATATTATCTTTAACACCATTTTTGCAGCCATAAACTCATGTTTTCTTTCCTACATATTTGGTGATGAACACAGCATTGAAAAGCACTTCTAAGAAAAGAAGGCCCATTATTAAAATTTATATTTTGCAATTTAAATTTTAAATCAAAATTATCTTAATAGTATTTCTATTTTTTACCAAGTATTTACATTCAGCATATTTTACAGAAAATACTGTTTCTTGTCAAAAAAAGAAAAAAAAGAAAGGTTGAAATCATCTTAGTAAATCCCATACTCCCAAAGAATATCCTTGAGGAAAATCACTTTGCGTGCATAGTGCATTGATACTTCTCCTTAATGTAGCTTGCCAGAATTACTGCCCTTTCCTAGCTCTTGCTAATAGCTTTTAGTTAACATTAAGGGACCAGGTGATACATATGAAGAAAGCTTAATAACCAGCAACAAGTAGCATTGCCCCTGTTCAACAAATGTTCCAGCTACTACTAGCACATCATAAGCAGAAACAACTATAGAGAGTTTGAATTGATCCTGATAAAAATTACATTGTTACTATGCGAAAAAAATGTTTTGGAGGATGACCTGCTGAAACAGAGAAGATTCCCCGGGAAGGTTTCTCATATGGGAACTCCATTACTTCTGTTACCGGTTGGCCAGTGGGGAAAGTTTTTATCTTTCTTTTTCTCTCTTACTCCCTCTCTCTCTCTTCCTATTGCTCTATCTTTTGTTTTCAAAATTCCTCAAAAGTAACATTCACCACATATGGATATATGCCATCAGTTATCAAACACACTAATCTTTCTTTTTGTGAACTATTCTTAACACACTTTGTGAAACATTTCTCCTTCATATCCAGAGAACGACAAATCCTGTTGTAACTTCAAAATATACCTTTACCTAAATGTATGCGTGAGTAATAGGTACAGAGAGAGAGAAAGAGTCCTGGTTTTTGCTTTGAGCTTTGCTCCCAACACTTTGAGCATGAAAAAATAGTCCCTTCAGCTTATCTTTCTAAAGGGAAAATTCTAATTTCATCTGTGGGAGGAAGCAGCTACTTCATGTGACTCTGGAAGTTTTTCTACCAGGGAATAAACTGGATTTTCATGACTCTTCGTTAAAAACATGCAGACCACAATTCTTAAAATATTTTAATTGTCAGATGAGAGATGTGGCACAGAGCTCAAAAATCTCTGTAGCAGAAAATGCAACAATACATTACTATGTGTGGTCAGATGTCTTCAGTCCCCCATTGTTTCTTAAAAAAAAGCACAGCATAGGGAGAAGACCAAACCATCTCATTTACCTGGCGATCCAGGCTGGTATGCCGAGATAATGTTGTCTCACAGAAAGTGTATCCCACATGTCACAGAAAAATCCAATGACAAATGTTCAATACCCATGGCCAAGATCAGAGTCAGAATTTCATTTAGTCCTACAGCAATGAGCTAATGTTTACTTGACTGGACCAATCTGGATACATCTCCATGTCACAGTCTCTCTTCAGAAGTGAAGAAGATTGTATCTTTACAGTCCTCAACAATATCCTGTGGACTTGCTATAGCCATTATTATTTATGTAACGAACTAATCCATCTGTATGGTTTATTTGGGTGCCACAATACATGCAAAACGCACTTCCCAGGTAGGACTGATAAAATAGGCTGTACGTTTTTATAGTGCAGCCTATTTGAGGTCAACTATTTCAGTTGCAGGCATGCAAGGAAGAGGGAGTTCCCTCTATCACTCCAGGACATGCAAGAGTCAGCAAAACTGAGAGATAATAGTTTCATGCAGAAATTCCCATGCTTACAGCTATCGTGAGTTGTGATAATGTTTACAAAAAGTAAGCTAAAAACCCAACATGCTTTACTGTCCTATAAAATTCAGTAGAGATGGTTTTTTTAGCAGTTCTTACCTAAACTAATTCTTTACCAGGCCAGCTGCCATAACGGACAGGGCAGGGAGGAATCAATCTAAAAGTGCAAACAATTATTTGCTATTTTTGGCCAAACACATGTTTTTGCATACCTCAGTCTTTATAAAGCTAAGAAATGAGAAGATTCCTGCACAGTTCATTCAGATCATCTGTACTTCACCATGAAGAAGGCAACAAATAGAATGCTATTTCTCACCATCTCCAGGTGAAATCTTTAAATAGGCATAGATAAAAACAAAACAAAACAAAAGGTTGGGAATTGTTACATTGTAATGGGAAAAACTGGTGTACAGTAAGCTCAGTACAATCAAAACCATCATGAAGTAGTTAGTGATATTAATAAAGATTTTAGCATCCCTGAGTTTCATTTAGAAAAAAAATATATTTTTAAATAAAAAAAAAATAAATTCCTTGAGTCTAAAAAAAATTCATCCACTGCTTTAAAGCAAATGTTTGGCAGTAGCAACCACCAGAAATACAGTATTGCAAACACTCACACTTGTCCTGTTTTATTAAAAATAAACAAGTACATTCTAGTTAGACATTTCATCATTTCTTAACATTTCAAAATAAATATGACAGATTGAAAGTGGGAATTCTAATGGTTTGTTCCACGCAAAAGACAAAAAATTGTTAGATAGAAAGGAGTATTCACTGTCATAGTTTATATATACCTCTAGCTGAGGGGAAAACAAAGACTGTCTCTTTTTACAGAGCCATTCAATAAAAATAAATTATATACAGAAGTAAATTTCTGGCTCTAAATATAATGTTAGTGAAAAAAATCTGTAATGAATAGAGTATGTACATAAGTGTAATAATGGAAAAGAGGAAATGGCATAATTTTGTTACAATAAAACTACTCAGTAATTTTGTAAATGTAGGACATTTATGTAAATTTTAAACAATTATTCATTGCAGATTCACAGTACCATTTACAAAACATTGAACAAGATAATTCTATGTTTCCTTAGCTACAGCATATCAGTTTTGGTTAAAATACAATTAATACATCATTTCAAACTTGATGCATGTAATTTAATTTGCTTTTATTAAAAAAAACCACCAAAACCAAAAAACAAACAAACAAAAAAAGCCCCCCCAAAAAAACCCCAAAACCCAAACCAGTGCAAATAAACAAATGAACAAAATCACCAAACCCAGGCTTCTTTCCAGGAAGCTGAGAGAGATCAGAAATTTCATTAAACAGAAAAAGACTATTAGCAACCTGGGGAAAAAATAAACAAAAATGAAACAGTTGAATTTGTGGGTTCTTTTAAGGGAGAATGGGTGAGCAAGGACCATGTCAACCACAAAAAATGTCTGGAAGTTGCTAGACATATGCTTAACAGTCTTTTGTCACTGCATTTACACAAATATCAGTCCATCAAAGATGTA
>NW_009260478.1:284933-294417 GCF_000687185.1 Egretta garzetta | reverse complement strand
TCTAGCTATATAGCTGCAAGAAAGTGTTAGAAAATCTTACAGAGAGGTTCTTAAATAGATTATGCTTTAAGAGGTAGTTTCATCTATATATACTTTCTCATCTCTAGTGAGATTTCCTTGTTTTCTTTGCTGTTATCATAATACCTCTGACCTGTGTTTTGGATGTAGAGTCATATGACCATAGCATAATTCAGCTGGGAAAAGGTCTCCTGAAGTCTCAATTCCAACTTGCTGCAAGGGCAGCTCTGAAGTCAGAGTGCATTGCACAGATCTGCTCATGCTATGTCCAGTCAGGTCTTGAAAGTCGCCATGGTTTTACAGTCTTTTTGGGCAACACACTCCATAGCTTTACTGTTCAATTGGGAATTTTATTTTCATCATACCCAACCTGAATGTCTCCTTTTCAAACACACATTCATTGTCTCTCGTCTCACCACACACAGCTGTGAAGAGCCTGGATCCCTCTCCTTGCTGACCTGCCTACAGGCACTGGAGAGCTGCTGTTACGTTCCCCCCTACAGCCATCTCTTCTCCAGGCTGAACAATCCCTGGTTGCTCAGCCTCTTCTCACAAGGCAAGTGCTCCAGCCCTATACAGACCCTGTGATACCATTTAATAACTAGTGCTCATTAAGCTCAGCCACCCAACTACCTGTTTTACTCCTCTAATTCTCCACTCATCCAGACCATATTGTCTCAATTTGGATATAAATATGTTCTAATGAGGTTAAAAACCTCAGACCCACCTGAAATACTTAGAAAATGTGTTTAAAAGTAGTTCAGACCTTCTTTTTTACTAAATTTTATATTAATCATTCCAACAGATATTTTATAGCACTACTTTTAAGAACTGGATCCTGTCATGGTTTAACCCTGGCTGGCAACTAAGCACCACACAGCTGCTCACTCATTCCCCCCACAGTGGGATGGGGGAGAGAATCAGAAGAGTAAAAGTGAGAAAACTCATGGGTTGAGATAAAGGCAGTTTAATAGGTAAAGCAAAAGCCATGTGCGCAAGAAAAGCAAAGCAAGGAATTCATTCACTATTTCCTAACGGCAGGCATGTGTTCAGCCATCTCCAGGACAGCAGGGCTCCATCACGTGTAACAATTACTTGGGAGGACAGACACGGTCAGTCCAGACGTGCCCCCTTTCCTTCTTCCCCCAGCTTTATATGCTAAGCATGACATCATATGGTATGGAATAGCCTTTTGATCAGTTTGGGTCAGCTTCCCTGGCTAAGTTCCCTCTCAGCTTCTTGTGCATCTGGCAGAGCATGGGAAGCTGAAAAAGTCCTTGAGTAGTCCAAGCACTACTTAGAAACAACTACAACATCAGTGTGTTATCAACATTCTTCTAGTACTAAATCAAAAACACAGCACTATGCCAGCTACTAGGAAGAAAATTAACTCTATCCCAGCTGAAACCAGGGCAGATCCTTATCACTGTGAAGGGTCTAACAGGGCAAGAATGAAATGCAAATTCTATTATCTATGTAGGGCAAAGAATGACCTACTGAACCACTTACCCTCTTTTTGCATTAATAGGTGATACTGATGAGAAATAGAACACTAAACCACGTAACTATTTCACCCACTTTCCTCCTCAGTAAAACAGGTAAACTTAGAAAATGTATGGTAAAATCAAGCAAATCTCAGCTTTACTCAGAAGTCTGAATTATGGCTTAGCGTTGAGATGAAATGATATTTGCATATATGCTATGAATCTCTGTTAGGTCTTAAAGAGTGATATTAAACTGAAGTTCTCTTTCATAAGGTTATTTTTTATTAAGTTCCGCAACTACAAAATCCAAGATTATTCTCAAATTAAATAAAATAAAATGAATAAATAAAAATGTAGTAGAGGAAATACACACAGTGGAAACCAATTACATCAGCTGGTATTCCAGTTACCAGTATTGATAATGTAGTTCCAGATATTCTCTGGCATGATTGTATCAGAAACCAAAATTTTAAATTTGTTGTGATGATGGTAATAATTTTAACCTCTCTTTAAAGAAGCAATAAAGGATAAGAATTTTTAATATTTAATATTTAATAGTTTTTAATATTTCTGTTCACCTTTATGATTTTTGTGTCTGAGATGTCTATTTACATAAATATCAAATGTGAAAATACTTTTGTATGAAAAATGCATCTATTCCAAAAAACTGACTTGAGGTGACCAAAAATTGACGGGGGCTCTGAGCAACCTGATCTAGTTAAAGATGTCCTTGCTCACTACAGGGGGGTTGGACCAGATGACCTCTAAAGGTCCCTTCTATGATTCTATGAAAAAGATCTGATTCTGCATCAAGCCTGACTTTGCTCTTTGTCCTGGTTTTGGCTGGGATATAGTTAATTTTCTTCACAGAAGCTAGCATAGTGCTGTGTTTTGGATTTAGTACCAGAAGAATGTTGATAACACACTGATGTTTTCAGCTGTTGCCAAGTAGTGCTCAGACTACTCAAGGACTTTTTGAGCTTCTCCTGCTCGGCCAGGTGCATAACAAGCTGGGAGTACAGCACAGCTAGCACAGCTAACCCAAACTGACCGAGAGCTATTCCATACCATGTAATGTCATGCTCAGGGGGGGTTAGTCGGTTCGTTGCTGGGAGAGTGATTGAGCTTCCAAGAGTGATCGCAGCTCGGGGAGTGATCGCTGCTCGGGACAGGCTGGGCATCGGTCAGCAGGTGGTGAGCAATTGCATTGTGCATCATTCGTTTTGTATATTCTGTATATTCTGTTATCATTCTCATTATTACTATTATTATTATTTTCTCTTACTAAACTGTCTCTATCTCAGCCCACAGTTCTAACCTTTTTTTTTCTTCCCGATTCTGTCCCCCATCTCTCTGAGGGAGGGGGGAGTGAGCGAGTGGCTGCGGGATGTTTTGTTTAGTTGCCAGCCGGGTTAGACCACAACACTCTTAAATTTTTAATGAGCTAGTTCTTTTAATACTTTATTTTGTAATGTATTAAACTGTTGAAATTTGCTGTATATAGTCCTTTCTATTTTTGTTGTCTTTACAAAGCAAATGTATTTGCCCTTGGTAATAATTATTCATAATGAATTTTTAATATGTAATGTTAATGGTAATTCATTTATGGAAATAATTTTAATATCAAAATAAGAAAGTTAACACAAAATGCAAATATATTTCTAAGGTGTACTTGAGTATCTGAAAACACTCTAGGCCATACATATATTGTTTCATTTCTATTTGATATTAGTGAAGTGAGAGAAAGAAGAGAAAGCACAGTAAAAACACTTTTAAAAATATTTTAACTAATCCCTTTCTGGACCCTGTTTAATTCTGGGTTTATTGGAAAATATTTGATAAAGTTAAAGGATCATTATTTTTTACAAATGCATCAAATAAAAAATAAATTTATAATTAAATAGAGGAATTATATTTTAAATAATAGCAACAGGCACATAATGGTTACTTGTTGCAGTTTATTTTTTTAAAACAAACTGAGGTCCTTAAAGCACAGTATGATAGGGATACAATATTCTTTTGGCTTCCTACATTATACCATTTATCTTGTAAGTAAATTGACAGTAGCATTCAAAACATTTGTTTTTATAATATCCCAATACAAAAGCCAGCTTTTACAGAAGCTATGAAAGGCCATAGTGTACAAAAATCACTATTCACTATGGAACAACCAATTTTCAAAAATAAGTAAACTGAAAAATTGTGTGCTGTAAAATGTACACACATATGTTCAAGACATATAACAATAAATAATGCTATTATTTATTTGTTAATGAAAGCTTTTTGTCCTGTCATAAAGGTGACGTCAAACTTCTGAAGCCCCAAACAGGAAGACAGAATGTTACCTAGACCAAAAAGATTAAAACATGTTTAAACTGAAGAAGGTCCAGTGTAAAATTGCCCTCTTTAGGTTTTTGTCCTGTATAAAACCTGAATTAAGACTAGAACACATTAACTGGAAGCATGAGAAGTGACAAATTTCTGCAGATATAAAGGTTTTAATTTATGTTGAATTTTGTGAAGTCATGGTCTTTCCTCTTCCTCAACTATAATTCTGTGAATAGTTCACACAGCAATAATTCCTCATATTGTATTGTTCATCTCCATTATATATATCTTTAAGACATTATGTTTTTATGGTACTTTTTATTTGCAAGATTCCAATGTACCTTACATTTTTGCCAAAAAACCCCCCAAAACCCAAAAAACCAAAAAAAAAAAACACCCCACCACCTTATTCTGTGTGCATTATACAAAGAAATTACTTCCCTGTCATAGAAACAATCATTTCTGAATAGGATAACAATGCTGTTTAAATGTACATAGCACTGAACAAGAGATGGAGAATAACACATTCAATCTACAGAGGTTAAAATCTTGTTTAAGATAAAAGGAAATATGAAAATAGCTGAGGTTAACTTTTCTATTGTGAAAAATCACTAAATCTTTAAATGTTTTTATTACTCTGGAACTTGTTCTTTATTCTGCATTGAAGTGCCAGACATTTAAGTTTTATTTTTTATCTCTCCCTCTTCCCTTATGGAGGGGTATTTCTATAATAAGAAATTAGAGAAAGTGTATTTTTCCTTATCACCAAAACTAACATCTGCATGTTTAGGGATTTCCTTCAAAGGTGCCTCATCCTGACACCACCTACCTTGTGAAAACTGACAAAGACACATCCAGAGGTGCTCTGACTCCTGTCATAGTAATGTCATTGAAGATGAATCACATTTTATGCAAGGAAAGTATTAATCAGTAAATCCTGTCAGGCTTTTTTTGTAAAATAAAAGGTAATGCTTTCTATCTCTGCTGCAATCACAGAATGAACAGCAGGTAATCCTGATGTCTAATTCTGAAATTGATTCTTCTTCCAGTAATCCACCATCTGATGAGTCACTTCGTACTTTCTGACTGTTGGGTAGGCAGTTCTCCTACAAGAAGGAAATGTTTCATACACCAAGGTCAATAATATTGATATTTCAAGCCTACTTAGGAGGCATATTGTCAGTTACTGTGAATCAGCTTCTGTTCTCTTCACATCTCTGTTCTTCAGGACTGTTCTTGTGACAGAAAGCAATGGTATGGCTTGCCATTACTTAAAGTTGGGGAATGTCACAAAATTAGACTTGTTCACTGTCAGGAGTTTTACTTGCTATGAAACTGTCAACTAAGTAAGCATTGCTAATTTCATGACATCAAGGCTTGATGTCAATGCTAGCCATCATAGCCACTGTATGTTTTTAATCCATGGAGGTACCATCCTTGATAAACAAAGAGATTGTGAAAGCAATATTAATTAGTACAAACAGATACACTGAAAATTAAGTTTAACTGCATGATTAAATAAGGTATTCTAATGATCACCATTTTCTAGAAACTGTAATTTAGGTTGGAAGCTGATAACTGAACTGGGTTACTTTAATGTAATACCTTCCATACCTTCAAAACTCCTCAAATGTATATAGATCCAACATAGCACCATTATGTCAATGAGCAAGAGTCTGAGCAATAACCTGACCAAAATGAAGCAGAGATGCTTCAGATTCTGATATCCAGAAATGTCAGCTAAATCCTTAGTTTCACATGGAATATGTAGCCTGTATGCCTTACCCCAGATTCACAGTATCTAACATCACATATATAACAAAGCACTTAAAATATGAATTACCTAATCACCCACTGTGTACTCGGGTAAATTTCTGAAGGGTAAAGAAAGGAAGCTGGGTTCCCTCTTTTGTGTGTGCTTTGTTTTCTCTGTTGTCTTCCTTCTCTTCTTTCTTTTTAATTTGGGTTTAATAACCTTCCAACTTAACTAACAAGAGAGTATTCTCTGACACACTGCTGAGGACTGCTGAGGAGAGAAGCAGCTAAAAGCTATGTTTTACACAGCTTGATGCTTCTACAAGTTTCCTTGGTCTTTGCTAGGCTGATAAGAGAATGTGTGTATGTGTGTGTGTGTACTTCTGTAACAAAAATTTACAAGTTAATTGTCATCACTAGCAAAAAGTACTACAGCTTAATCTTTCTGCTTCTGCTTTCCTTTTATCTTCTTTTTCCTTTAAGAAAACTGGAGTGCAGTTAAGAATAGCAGCAACGGCTCCAAGCTCTCTTGCCTGCCTTCTTTTTAAAAAAAAAAAATAGAATTTTTTTTGCATTTTTAATACATTTTAAAATAAACCCAGGTGTCTTGGGCATGCGTGGCAAGGTTTTGGCAGCAGAGGGGCTACAAGGATAACAGACACTAACTTTTGTGAGAATCTGCTAGAAGCTTTCCCTGTGTCCGCCACTGGCCAAGGCCAAGCCAATCAGCGATGGTGGTAGAGCCTCTGGCATAACATATTTGAGAAGGAAAAAAACCCCACCCTGCTGCAGAACAGTAGCTGGAGAGAGAGAAATGAGAAGATGTGAGAGAAAACAGCCCTGCAGACACCAAGGTCAGTGCAGAATTAGGGGGAGGAGATGCTCCAGGTGCCAGAGCAGAGATTCCCCTGCAGATTCCCATGAAGACCATGGTGAGGCAGGCTGACCCTCTTGCAGCCCATGGAAGTCCACGGTGGAGAAGATATCCACCTGTAGCCCATATAGGACTCCATGCCAGAGCAGGTGGATGCCCGAAGGAGGCTGCGATCCCATGGGAAACCTGCACTGGAGGAAGTTCCAGGCAGGACCTGAAGACCCATGGAGAGAGGAGCCCAGGCTGGAGCAGGTTTGCTGGCAGGGCTTGTGACACCATGGGGAACCCCATGCTGGAGCAGGGGAAGACTGTGAGGAGTCCTCCCCCTGAAGAGAAAGGAGCGATAGAAACAGCATGTGAGGAACTGACCCTAGCCCCCATTCCCCATCCCCCTGCACCACTCAGGGGGGAGTAAGTAGAGAATTCAGGAGTGAAGTTGAGCCTCGGAACAAGGGAGGGGTGGGGGGAAAGTGTTTTAAGATTCAGGGGGTTTTTATCCTCTCCTACTCTGTTTTGGTAATAAATTAAACTAATTTCACCAAGTTGAGTCTGTTTTGCTGATGATGATAACTGGTGAATGATCTTCTCTGTCCTTGTCTTGATCCATGAGTCTTTCAATGTATTTTTCTCTCCCCTGTCCTGTTGAAGAGGGGAGTGATAGAGTAGCTTTGGTGGGCACCTGGTGTCCAGACAGAGTCAACTCATCACACCAGGAAATGTATCATATGTTATATCTAAATATTATATGCATGTACACAATTGAAGGAAAATAGGTATACTGTTAATATGAAAACTATATTTAACATTTCAGTGTTATTTCATGCTTGTTTTATGCTCTTTCTTATAGTTTTGATAAAAGATTTTAAAGTAGTTACTAATGAAAACAGATAAAGCAGAAGCACACACCTATGTCAAAACCATAATTATATGTAAAAAAGAAATTTTGTTCAGTAACATAACATGACATGAGTACATATTCAGGATCTGTGATGGTTTTCAGATGCTCTGTTAATCTGAGTATAAAGCTGTACTGAGACTATGAGTAGGATTCATCTCAAGAACTAGACATCTTAGCATAGGTGTTTGCTTGAATATCAAGATGAGTATCTCTTTTCTTTTGGCATTTTTCCAGGTTTAACAAATAAAATGTCTCTGATATAATCTTAAAAGTAGTACCTTAAAAAAAGGCACAGGGGTTTTGTTGTTGTTTTTTTTATATATATCACAGATGAACATTAACTTGTCTGAAGTTTCTCCCTCAGTCCACCAGCTGTAAAAACAAGATAGTGCTGTTCTTTAACTTGCATTAAAGTAGATACATTGCTGTCTGGTGTTCTTAACTGCAAAAGTACAGAATGCTCTCTATAATCTCTATATAAATATGGTTTATTATATACATTTTACTGTAAAAGCAAAGCACAACATGTATGTATAGGCTTACTCTTGGTCAATAAATTCTGTCTGTTGTTTCTTATGTATTACGCTTGTAAGGATCAGATTTTACAAAACTGCATGTATTTTTTAAAGCATTCTCTCTTTTACCAAGCCTGCAAAGGAAATAATCAAAATGCACATGATACAAATAATTGATGCCATCAGAAAGTCCTAAATAATATTTGCACTTTATATTTTACAGTTCTTCAGGACCATCTTTACTTTACAAAGTTTGACTGCAAAGTAATGTCTCATTCTACTCATAGGTGGTAGGTATATTTCAAAACTGGCATCTTTTCAGTAACTAATACTGAGAATATGAAGGATTATTGGGCTTTTGTTTTGTTTGGTTTTCATTTGCTGTTTAAAAAGCCTGATCCCAGTCATTTTTTCTGGTAATGTTGTTATAGCAATGTTCCAGAACAATCACCTTGTGTTCTCAAGTTTTTATATTTTAAGGGTAAATATTTCTGTTTGATTCAGGGTTTTTTTTGTTGTTTTGTTTTGGGTTTTTTTCATTTGGTTTTATTTGCTTGTTTATTTTTTATTTTACTTTATCTTTGAATGAGGAGGTACTACTCCTTCAATTGTGTTTCTCCCACCAAGAAATTAATCCACCATCTAGCATGAGAATTTATTGCTCTTTTCATCTTCTAACTCAACATGAAGACCATGTTGTGCTGAGGAACTGCAGAAAAAAATATGTTTAAATACCCCAAAATTTTTTAATTGTTTTCCATCTTTTCTGAACTGTTAAATTACATGAATAACAGGCTTCTTCTAACCCTGGCATGTAGCTAAGGCCCAGATCAGAAAGGCATGTTTATGTTGCTAAATAAATAAAGTCAAGGTGAGACACCTGGCACTGAGGCCAGTAGGTGGGAATGAATTTCCCCCCACTGCCCTGAGTCCACACTATGTAAGGCTAGTCCTTTTTGCAGAAAAATTTTAGAGTCCACATTGAGTCAGCACTGATGAGGCACTTGCCTCATCTGAGTTCAACCTTTATGGCTTTTACTATAATGTTATAAATGTATTATAATCATTAATGTCTTTCTTCATTGGCATAGTGACCTATCAAGAAAGTGTTCTGAAGTGAAAGTGAGTGCATATGCTGTTGCAATCAGGCTTGCTAACCCAGTGGGGAGTTTTGGAAGATAGGGGCTGAAGCCCAAAAGTGACATGTAGAGTTACAAATGGAGAAGATAGGTGAAGAGGAAGGACAAAAAGGAGTGTTTTCATGTCACTGCTTAAAGAGGGAAGATTTAAAGGGTTCCCTTAGACTTCTGTACATTCATGTGCAGAGCATGGCCAGCACACTGGAGCAACTGGAAGCCCAGGTAGCTAGCTACAAACTGTTGAAACTATCAGAAACACAGAAACACAGGGATTGGGCAGGATAGTATGCGCAACTGTGACATGGCTATGACTTCAGGAAAAATAGGCAAGGGGAAGAGGAAAGGGAAGTTTTGTCCTGTCTTAAGGACTTCCTTGACTGTACAAAGCTCCTGTATGAAATGGAAAATGTAACTGTGGTCAGTGTCTGAGTCATGAGCAGGAGGAAGCAATCCTAGGGATGTTGTGAAAGAAT
>NW_009260478.1:281415-284892 GCF_000687185.1 Egretta garzetta | reverse complement strand
GTCATTGCTTCCTCGTGAAGGGGGATGAAAAGGTGCTGATCTCTTCTCTGGTGTCTGGTGATAGAATGTGAGGGAATGGCTTAAAGATACATCAGGGGAACTTCATGTTGGATATTAGGAAAAAGTTCTTTATTGAGAGGGCAGTCAAACACTGGAATGAGCTCCCCAGGGAGGTTGGTCATGGCTCCAAGCCTGTTGGTGTTCAAGAAGCATTTGGACAATACTCTTAGATAGACGATTTAACTTTTAGGTTGCCCTGTGTGTAGTCAGAAGTTAATGATCCTCATAGGTCCCTTCCAATGCAGGATATTCTAGGATTCTATAAGAAGAGGTTATGTACAAGGCTTTCTAGAACTGTTTGGTTGAACTAGTATCCTGGTCAGACCCTTATCTGCTTCCAAAAGTTCCTAAACAGCACTAGTGATACTGGTGCAAATGCTAGAAAGACCTTTTGATCACAATTCTGTGCTTGACCTGCTGCTCCTAAACTGGTGGTGAATGAAAACATATATGTTAGCCTGGGCTTCAGAAACCATGAGATGACTGAGCTCAGGATCTGAAGGGAGTCTGGGAAGGAAAGCAGCAGAGTTAGCACTCTGGGCCTCACAAGAGAATAATCTGACTTATTTAGGGAATTGCTGGGCAGAACTCCCTGAGAAGCATTCATGAAGGGCAAGGCTGCCCAAGAAAGCTGGCTGATTATTTTTTTTTAATAAAACTTAATATGTTTAATAAAAGAATTCAACCAATGCACACAGTCTGGGAGACAAACAGGAGGAACTGGAGCTCCATGCCCAGTCAGAAGGTTATGGCACCACAGGAGTAACTGAAACATGGTGGGACAATTCACAGAAGGGGGGATTGCAATCGATGGATATAAGCTGTTTCGCAAAAACAGGCAGGGAAGAAGAGGTGGAGGAGTTGCACTCTATATTAAGGAAAACTCCGATGTATTGAAGTCAACTATGGTGATTATGAGTGCTCTGTCAAATGCCTCTGGGTCAAAATCAGAGGGGTCGTCTCCAAGCAGGACCTTACAGTGGGTATCTGCTACTGACCTCCAAACCATGATGATAAAGCTGACGAAGCAATATTTGGGGCACTAAAGCAAACTTCTGGTCAATAGAACCTGGTTGTTATGGGTGACTTCAACTACCCAGACACATGCTGGAAAAACAACACAGCAGCTCACATGTAATTCATCAAGTTCCTGGAATGCGCAGAGGACTGTCTCCTCATACAAGTGGATAGATGGGCCAACCAGGAATAAGGCACTGCTGGACTTGCTATTCACAGACCAAGAAAACCTGCTTTGTAATATCTCGGTTAGTAACACCTTGGCTGCAGTGATCAAATATTGTAGAGTTCGGGATCCTGCTGAGCATGCTGAAGGTTAGTACCAAGACAAGGGTTCTAGATTTCAGAAGAGTAAACTTCAGTGTACTCAGAGCTCAGGTGAGAGGAATTCCGTGGGATGCTTCCATGGAGGATGAAAGAGTGATGGGAGTTCTTCATGGACACTCTCTTGGAAGCACAAAACCAGTTTATCCACCATAAAGAAAAGGGAAGTAAGCGGAGCAAGAGGCCCCCTTGGCTCAACCACAAGCTCCTGGGTCTTCTCAAAACCAAAAGTGAAATATACCAGAGATGGAGAAGTGGAAGATTATCCAATGAGAACTACAAGGGCATTTCCAGAACAGGCAGAGGTGCAGTTAGAAAAACAAAATCCCAGCTTGAATTGAAACTGACCAGAGATGTGAAAAATCACAGGCAAGGGTTTTTCAGGTATGTAAACTACAAGCAGAAACAGAAGGAAAACATAGGCTCACTGTTAAACAGAAGAGATGAATCAGTCATGAACAATGCTGAAAAGGCAGAGGTTCTCAACACTGCCTTCACCTGTCTTTACTAACTCTCCTGAGTCCCAGGCTTTGGGAATGAAAACCCAGGTTGATCCAACCATAGACCCACCATCAGTGAAGGAAAAGTTAGTATGTGAATTATTACAGGAACTTGAGCCCTACAAATCTTTGGGCCCTGACACCACATTAAAGGTGTTGAGAGAACAGGCTGATGTCATTGCAAGGCCACTCTCCATAATCTTTGAGAAGTCATGGAGATCGGGGAATGTCCCAGAGGGCTGGAGGAAGGCAAACATTGCCCCTATCTACAAGAAGGGCTCAAGGGAGGATCTGGGTAATTATAGGGCCATTAGTCTTACTTCAGTCCTTGGGAAAGTTATGGAATGAATCCTCCTGGGGGCCATTACAAATCAAATTAAGCACGTGATTGGGAAAAGCCAACATGGCTTCACTAAGGCCAGATCATGCTTGACAAATCTGGTGGCCTTCTATGATAAAGTGACCTGCTCGGTTGACATGGGGTGAGATGTGGACATTGTCTGCCTAGACTTCTCCAAGGATTTTGGTATGCTTTCCCACAGCCTCCTCCTGGAGAAATTGATGCATTTTGGCCTAGACAAGTCATCTGTGTGGTGGGTGGGGAATTAGCTGGAAGGCTGCACCCAAAGGGTGGTGGTAAACAACTCTTTTTCTAACTGGCAACCTGTCACAATTGGGATACCCCTCGCTCTGGGGCCCAACGTTAATCAATATCTTCATAAGTGATCTGGATGATGGGATCAAGTATAGCCTGCTGAAGTTTGCAGATGACACCAAATTGAGTGGGGAAGTAGACACTCCAGAAGGGAGAGTCACCCTGCAGGAGGATCTGGATAGGCTGGAAGAGTGGGCTAACAAGAACCATATGAAGTTCAATATGGACAAGTGTAAGGTCTTGCACCTGGGAAAACACAATCCAGGGGTGCAGCACAGACTGGGATCCACCTGACTGGAGAGCAGCTTTGTGGAAAGGGACTTGGGGGTCCTGGTGGACAGGAAGCTCAGTATGAGTGAACAGTGTGCTGCTGCAGCCAAGAAGGCCAATAGGATGCTGAGTTACATCAAAAAGGGAATCATCAGCAGAGATAAAGAAGTCATTATCCCATTCAGTGCTTGTCAGGCCACACCTGGAACACTGTGTAAAGTTCTGGTCCCCGCTATACAAAAAAGATGTGGACAGGCTGGAGGAGGTCCAGAGAAGGGCCACCAGGATGGTCAAAGGACTGGGAAGCCTGCCATATGAGGGTAGGCTGAGAGCTGGGTTTGTTCAGCCTTGTGAAAAGGAGGCGATCTCATCACTGTGTACCAGTATTTAAAGGGTGGCTACAAAGAAGATAGAGAGTCCCGTTTCACAAAGAGTCACATGGAAGAGATGAGGGGTAATGGGTACAAGTTAATCCTGAGAAGATTCAAACTGAACATGAAAGCAAAATTTTTCACAATGAGAACAGTCCCAACTTAAGAACCAGAAGAACAACTGCCTTAAAGGTGGGCTTGGCTGTGGCAGATCCCCTTTCATCCCTCCAGGGAAACCTACATGCTCAATTGCCTCGCTGAAATGCCTCTACACCAATGC
>NW_009260478.1:280355-281143 GCF_000687185.1 Egretta garzetta | reverse complement strand
GTTTACTATAGACCACCCACCAGGATGAGGAGGTAGACGAGGCCTTCTACAGACAGCTAAAAGTAGCCTCGCAATCACAGGCCCTGGTTCTCATGGGAGACTTCAACTATCCTGATATTAACTGGAAGGACCACATGGCAAGGTGCGCACAGTCCAGGAGGTTCCTGCAGAACATCAATGACAACTTTTTGACCCAGGCGGTGGTGGAGCCAACAAGAAGTGGGGCGCTACTGGACCTTCTGCTAACAAGTAAAGAAGAACTGGTTGAGGATGTGAAAGTAGGGGTCAGGCTTGGCTGCAGTGACCACGAGATGGTGGAGTTCCAGATTCTGCGTGATGGAAGCAGAACAACAAGTAGGACTGCCACATTGGGCTTCAGGAGAGCTAACTTTGGCCTCTTCAGGGACCTACTTGGAAGAATTCCATGAGCTAAGGCTCTTGAAGGTAGGGGAGTCCAAGAGAGCTGGCTGCTATTTAAGCAGCTCTTCCTCCGTGCTCAGCATCAGTGCATCCCTGTGAGTAGGAAATAAAGTAAACGAGGCAAGAGGCCTGCATGGATGAACAAGGAGCTCCTAGTGAAACTCAAAGAAAGAGTAAACTCCATGGAATGTGGAAAGAGGGTCAGGCTACTTGGGACGCATACAGGAATGCTGCCAGAGCATGTAGGGAAGCAACTAGAAATGCCAAGGTTCACCTGGAACTAAGTTTGGCAAAGGATATCAAGGATAAAAAGAAGGGCTTCTTCAAGTACATCAGCAGTAAATGTAAGACTAGGGGTAATGTGGGAC
>NW_009260478.1:270675-278786 GCF_000687185.1 Egretta garzetta | reverse complement strand
ACAGGACAAGGGGCAATGGGCACAAACTGAAACATAAGAGGTTTCAGTTGTATATGCGGAAGAACTTGTTTACTTGGAGGGTGACAGAGCACTGGAACAGGCTGCCCGGGGGGGGGGTGGAGTCTCCTTCTCTGGAGATACTCAAAACCCTCCTGGGCGAAGTCCTGTGTAGAATGCTCTAGGAGAGCCTGCTTTAGCAGGGGGGTTGGACTAGATGATCTCCGGAGGTCCCTTCCAACCCTTGCCATTCTGTGATTCTGTGGTATTGGAATAATCTCCCCAGGGAAGTGGTTGACTCTACCACATTGGACACTTTCATGATGCATGTGGACAGGGTTGTGGACCATCTTGTTTAGGCTGTGCTCTTGCCTAAAATGGTTGTACCAGAAGATCCTTGAGGTCCCTTCCAACCTGGTATTGTATGATTCTATGATTCAGTACTGCCAGAGTATATAACAAGGGACAATGGCCAGAAATTTTACTTTGCGAGGATCTGATACTAGGAAAAGATTTGTTCTTAGTAGGAGTTTCTTTCACATAAACACCTATGCTTCACCTATAGACATCTAAGAGAATGCATGAACTATGCCATTCTTCTCAGTCTTACTTTGGGTAGAGAGCTTCCAGGAACCTTTTCTTTTCAGAGAATCTGATTCTCCAGGCCTGTCATTTACACTTGTGCAAAATTGATGGATTTCTATAATAGGAAAAGCATTCCTTTTACATCTACTCCAGATAGACAGATATAAATGATACAATAGGTCAAGGCAGTTGTGGCTCAGTGCTTTAGAAAGAGTTCAGTACCCAACGTACCATACAAGAGGCAGTCAGTCACCCATAGATACAGCATATAATATGTCTCTGATTTAGGTTAGATTCAAGGTCTGTATTTATAAACAGGCTACCTTCATTTTGCATCCCTCATATTTAATCAAGACAAATGCAAAAAATGTAAAAGACTGGGATTCATATTTCAGTGAAGATGAGGTGATAAGTGATGCCTTTATCTGAATTTTACTCTGCATCAAAGAATGCAGTATTTAGTAAACTGGATAGTGATAAATTCCTTGACTTTAGTATAGCTAGTATTTTGGTATGTGATTTTTTTAAAGAAAAACCTGTATAAATTGCTGTATTTGTATAGATTATTGTTTTATGTGTTTCTTTTCTAGATACTTTCTAAGGCATGGTTCTACTAGCAGTTGTTAAGATATATTTGAACAAGGAACTTGAATGTCACATTTGAACATGCGATAAGGTCAAACTTAAAGTGTACATTTTTAATCTTTTTTTCTCTCTTTTTGTAGACCATGTATATGATGGATAGATTCACTAAAACCACACAGTTACAGGTTTAATGTGTTACAGCCCATTAAAATGGGAGCATTCTTATTGTGCTTTTTTTCTGGTTAAAAAGACACACTTCCCTTCTTAAAGAAAGGATTTTATCAAAAATTGCTAAAGGGAACATGTTAATTTCTTGCAAATAAACCTGCAAGAGTCAACAGGAGCAGGAGTCAGCACCCTTCAGGGCTGAAAAAATCTTGCCAATCATCTGATTAGTGGCATCTTGCATGTGTGAAAGACTCCTACTTTTTCTGGCAAGATTTGTTTTCTGTAAGCAGCAGAAGTTATGTCTAAATGTAGCTTGTCAACCACAGAGTCTGGGTCTTCTAAATGCTCAAACAGATTTTTAATATTTTTTTTCATGTAATCTGTAACACAACTTTTGATTAAGCAGAAATCAGGGAGTATTGATATGTGCTTGGGTTTTAATTTTTAAAAAAATAGAGTGAATGAGCCCAGAGGCATGGGATGTTGGGAGTCCTTCAGGGTCCACAGGACTCCTCAGCCCCCCTTTGACATCAGAATGTGCTGGGAGCTCTGATCCAAAACTTTCTGTGAGGGGCCACTGACTGATAACTTCCCTGTCACGCTGATTTCACAGCACAACAGCAAACCCAAAGTCCCTACCTTTCAGTGTAAGATCTTCCTTGTGCAAATGAAGTTGGTTTTAATTCCTTATTCCTACTGAACTCAGAACTCAGTGTGAGCTTCTGCCACACAGAGAGAGACTCTTACACATATGAAAAACTGTCATAAATCCTTCCTCTTTTACTACTTCTCTAAGGATCCTTGTCTTACATAAAGCAGATTATTGTCTGCAGGAAAGCAGCTGTCCCTAGCTCCCAGACCATTCTAAGCTCTGTAGCAGATGACCTCCTGTTGAGCTTGGATCTGTACCCCACCTTTTGCCCCCACTTTGTACGCTGAGGGTGCACAGACAAGCCATGCTTGTCCAGCTTACTCTATAGGCAATCAGGTCTGGGAGGAATGTGAAGCAATATGTCTTATGGAAATAAATACTGTAATAGAACATGTTTATTACTTTGATTTAACTTTTTCTCCCAGCTGAATTATTTCATATTCTTTCAGAATATGACCACGCAAGAGAATAAAAATATCACATTGTATTGGGGTATTATAATGTATAAGAATATTACAAATAGTAACCATCAGAGTGAACCTGCAGCTTAACTGGGTCTTTACTTTCCGGAGAGTCAAGTATAAAAGCATCAGGGAATTGCTGTAAGTTATGGTATACTCTCATGAAATGGAAATTCCTCAGGCTACTCATTAGAAAATGCTGTATTTAATCTGAAAGACAGGGAGGCTTCACTGGTGGTGATTAGGAATAAAAAGATAAATAAGCTGGGTTTTAAGGTTTACCCAAACAATATTATGTTAGTAATACACAGCACTCATTTTGGGCCAAGTTCTATAATGACCTGTTTAATTAATCTAATTTTTTTTTTAACTTTAATTATATGATGCTTTTTTTTTTTTGGTGCTGCAGCAATACAGTTGGCACTTGCTAAACTAGCCCAATATTTGGCCAGCTCTAGGAAGTGACAGACAGAGGAAAATGTCATCCTTTCAGATTCCTATTACAGGCAACTATGGTGTACACTGTGCATCGTGAATACATACTTCCTTTATCAATCAATCCTTGCAAACCAGTTTGCTTACATCCTGCACTGAGTTGTATTTATAAGGGGGGTCCAATTCCTGAGAGTATTATGTGTCAAAATAAGATGTAGTCCAGTAACGAACAGCTTTGTAAGAGCAGCTCAGGATAACAAGTAGCTGAACAGTATATTGTATCACTGTTCTTTGTGTACCTGTCTCTCTCTCTTTCTCTGTGTTCTACTGAATATTTTAACAGTATCATTTGCAGTTGTCTACACTTTGTACAATCATATATGAAGTTTTTAGTTGAACAGTTTTTTTCCACAACATGAGAGTTTACAGATTCTAAGGACTTTCACTTTTTGGTAGTAAATGTGTTTGCACTTAGAATTATTCTGTGAGTTTTTCAAATATGTTAAATAAATAAACCAAGGCAAGGACACCATAAAATGCTGAATGATAATAAACGGTACTATTAAAATAAAATGTAATTACTATATTCACAAGAGAGCAATAGATTACATAATTTTCATCTTATAATTTCATTTCTTTTTAAGTATAAATTGCAATACCAGTAAACGTTCAGAAGTAAGAACCGTACTTATCCAATGGCCTATATATAGAACCAAAAGCCTGGATTGATAAAAGTTTTTACTCTACGTAAGATCCAGTTTTAGTCCTTCCTGGTCCTATGTGATCCCAACTGACACTCAGCATGCAGCACTCATGTCACACATTGAGAAGAGGATATTTTACTTTTGGGGAATACAATATTGCCTGTAGAAAACTCAATACATAATCATAACCTAAAAGTTTTTATTAAATTATACTAATTATAAAATAGACTATATCTTGATGAAAGCACTTTATTTTCTTATTGTTTAGCCTATTCTACTGCTATATTTCAATTTCATTTCTAGACCTACAGATTAATGTGTCTTTTTCTGAATATTGATTGGAATTTCTGGATTGTTAGTATCACATATCTTGTCAGTGTTTCTGAAAAGCCTTACTTATCCTTTTGATTAGAATTTTTATCTGCCTGTACTTATATTCCATTTGGTTGTTTATTTGTAAAGCTTAATAAAACATCATTTAAGATAAAATTGAGGAGACTAATAAAAATAACTCAACAAAAGTTTCTTTTCAAAATTTAGCTAGGATCTATATCATTGTAATCTGCTATTAGTTCAGTACAATAATAAGTTATAAACTAACAATACAATAATATCTGTCCCTTCAATTTACATTATAAAATTATTATGATGCAATGTTTAAAGGTTAGATTCAGCTGATGAAATGTAAAGAACTACATCTAAGTTAGAAAACAGTTTCCCCATACAGTGAATTAAAGACATCTCTAGAACACCATTGGACTCAATATGAAGTAAAATGTCTTAAATTTCAGATGAAGTATAAAAAATAAATGCTTATTTCTGTCCATTGTGCATATAATCTAATCACTTGCTAACACATAAACATTTGCATAATCAATATCTAAAATTAAAATAAATTTATAGCACATATTTTTCTGATTATATATATTCCAGAGACCAAAAAATAAGCAGTGTTTTCATGAATGCAAAGGACTTCAATTTGTGACTTATTTTGCCACAGTGATTCTGATCTTAAGGTCTGAGCTTTTTGACCCTCTTACTAATCATGCAACCTAAGAGTGCTCTCTGCCCCATGGGATGCAGGTTTTTTTGGTCTGACAGCTCCAAAGACAAGCTTAGAGGGCACTTGTTCTTGTCCAGCTATTCGGGCTTCCTGGCAAACTGATAAATAGAAGGAAGACAGAAGATGATGATGTATGCTAAGACCTCCCTCTATTAATGCGCTTGCTGCTCTGACTGTCCCCTTGACAAGTCTTTTTATATGACTATCAATTAACTTAAAACAATAAGGTTTTTAATGATTTTGAAATTAATAAAGAGAAAACAGTGTCACTCCTTTGAGAGCAATCAACTGATGTTCCTCTCCACCCCGCCCTTTCTCATAGCAGCCTGTGCACAGCATCTTTCTCTGAGGACCAGCTTAGAAGTAGGTCATAAACCTCCTGATTTACTTCTAGTTAAATTAAGAAAAGCACAACTGAAAGTCACTCCCATGTATCAGTGACTTATTTCACAATGTTTATAATTAAGATATCAATTCCTCAGGAAAACAACCCCTCTAGAGGGTTCATCACAATGATGTCCTATTCCAGAGAGACACCTGCAATTAGACTCCCAGCAATAAAGAGTGAATACATGTGAATTAACATTAGGCAAAACTATTAAGCTTGAGTTAAAGGAGACATCCATCAAGTCTGAGGTAGTAGTACATTATAATATCACTGGAAATGACAACCTCAGCAAGAAACTCTCTCTGTTCTTAAATCTTTATGGTTTACCTATGTGAATAAGAACGCTTGCTATGATCATCAGAGATAAACAGATATTTGTGTTGCATCTCAATGATTTTTTCAAAAGAGCATGAAGATCAAGACAATGCCATTATTTGTCAGAGTGAATTCATGACTAAATTGGGTGTTTCTTTTGCATGACAGGTGTTGTTTCTATGAGGACATTATGACACGGGAAAGTAGCTTATGCAGTTTCAGCTAGTGAGCTGAACTTTGGACAGTTTCAAAAGACCTATGTTCAAGGTAGCTTCCACTACTTTGAAAGTAAAATAAGTTACTTCAGTCTTAGTGAACTCAGTGTGCACACTTGGGAAATGAGTCTTGAAAATTTAGCAGCATATTAGCATCCTGGCTTATTAAGCATTTTTCATTTAGCTAATCCATGAATGACTGAGATTCAATGAATTTAGTCAGATGGCTGAATCATCAGTTTCTCTACTAAAAATTGATGAAGATCATGATAAGACAATGGATCTATTACTCCCTAGTTTCTCTGGAAACACAAACCATAAAAGAGACCTTCTTTAGCTGTGAGGTAGTTGGCTGTGCTGTTGCTAAGCCAGTCACAGATATGAAAGTATATTATATTAATACAAAGGAGGAGAAATTAATCTATCAAATATATCTGAGCAGATATAATCTCCCTGTGCTGCCTTAATAGTTAACAGAATAAATGAGATCATAATTAATCTTTCCTTAATGTAGATATCCAAACCAGTTCAGATGAATTTTGCCTGATATGTGTCAATTTCTCCCTTCTTAATCTGAAATAAAATTAGGAAGACTTGTTTGTCTACAGCACTGCTGTCTAAGTATATGTAACTGATCTCTAATGTTAATTATAAATCTTAAAGTTTCAAATAGTTTTGTTTCTGTCCTCTCAACAGAACAATACAATACTTCAGTTTCTATGAAAATGTCTCAATAAAACAGCTATTTCTTACATATATTCTAGAAAAAACACATATTTTTCCACTTTGGATTATATTCTGAAATGATGAGATATATAATAAATTATAATTTTACTTTTTATTATTATTTTGATTTTCCTGTTAGAGCTTTTAATATATCAATAATACTTCAATTAATGACCATTTTTCCAAAACAATAGCTCTGAGTTGTTTCTAAGAAATGTATGGTTTTCCTGTAACAACTTTCAAATTTCAGATTCACACAAGAAAAAGAAGAAACAGTCTTTCTTTCCAACTGAGCTTTCAGTAGTCTAAAATAATATTTTCAGAAATAATGATGAAATCTAAGCATGTACCCAAACTGAAAGCTTAGAACTCTTCTTAAGAAAATAGTTTTAAAAACAATGCTGCAAGCACAACACATCCGATGACCTCACTTTCCAATAACAGATGAGAATATTTAGATGATGCCAAATGGATTTTTCACTTTTTACGAAGCTAGCAAAAAGTGGGTTAACATAACCCAAATATATTGTTTACTCGTGACAAATCAGTTTGCTCTTTTATATTTCATTTATGGAAATCTTTACTTCAGTACTAGGAGTCCCACTGTCATTCTAATTTTTTATAATACATATACAATTGGTATGAAGTTTCTCAAAGTTGAAAATATGTTACCAAGCAAACATAATTCCTCATCTTCTGAATAAGAATAGCAAAGATCAAGTATCACAATAGTTTTACACACCATATGTTTCTAAAACTACGTTGGGTAACAGAATAAATAAAAAAAAACCCTCCTTGTTTTCAGACCTGCATGAATTCACTGTACAAAAATATATGAAACAAATAATTTTGTATTATAAACACTATTACCATGGAGCATTTGCCTTCAGAATGTGGTTTAATTTGAATTCAGCATTGAGGCTGGATTTATAATTGTTCTCGTCAGAAGAATATTGTAAGAAAACTTAACTGGGGAGAGGCTCATAAGATAATTTGTGTGTTTAAAAAAAGTCTGGCTTTTCATATTTATATACAAATTCAGTTAAAAGTTTAAAGACATCAGAAATAACCATCAAAAAGATACACACTGAAATCAGTCAGCATACTAAAGCCTGACATTGCTGATTTTCTGCAAAATCTTGAATCTTGAACAGGTGTGTTTAAAAGGAAATTTTTCTTTGATAAAATTCTGACCAAAGCTATTCAATTGCAGAGCATTACAAAATGTAATGATTCTGAAAAGTTTCATTATATCTTGAATAATGCTTATATAAAAAATAAATACTTCTAACTTTTGATCCTGCATTCATTGCTAGCAGATATTAATCACACTGATAGTTTTTTTGTTTATGCAAGGTATTTATTAAGATGTAAGAAATCGGGCCTAGGTGTAAGAAATCGGGCAAAGAAGGGAAGAGACCGGCATGGCTGAGACGAGAGATGCTGGTCAAACTAAGGAGGAAGAGGGAAGTGCACAGGCAGTGGAAGCAAGGACAGGCATCCTGGGAAGAGTACAGGGACACGGTCCGGTTCTGTAGGAATGGGGTCAGGAAGGCCAAGGTGCGGCTGGAGCTAAACTTGGCTAGGGATGCAAAGAATAACAAGAAGGGTTTCTACAGGTATATGAGAGAGAAAAGGATGGTTAAAGAAAGCGTCCCCCCGCTGATGAGCGAGACTGGCAAGCTGGTAACAGCAGATGAGGAGAAGGGTGAGGTACTCAACACCTTTTTTGCCTCAGTCTTCACTGGCAACCTCTCTCCTCACCCCTCCTGAGTCGATGGATGGCATGAGGGGGACTGGGAGGGCAAAACCCCTCC